>NW_026870404.1:0-44150 GCF_963576545.1 Limanda limanda
GAATCTATGCCTAAACCTAAGTCCCTATTACTATTGCATAACCCTAATTTACATTTACTCTGCCTAAAAAACCTAGTCAGGGATTCTAGCCCTAACCCTAACCATTTTTTAAATTTATGCCTAAACCTAAGTCCCTATTACTATTGCATAACCCTAATTTACATTTACTCTGCCTAAAAAACCTAGTCAGAGATTTTAGCCCTAACCCTAACCATTTTTTAATTTATGCCTAATCCTAAGTCCCTATTACTACTGCATAACCCTAATTTACGTTTGCTCTGCCTAAAAAACCTAGTCAGAGATTTTAGCCCTAACCCTAACCATTTTTTAATTTATGCCTAATCCTAAGTCACTATTACTACTGCATAACCCTAATTTACGTTTGCTCTGCCTAAAAACCTAGACAGGGATACTAGCCCTAACCTTAACCATTTTTTAATCTATGCCTAAAGCTAAATTTAATTTCATAAAGTGATTACATGGTTTATTAGAATAAAAACACATTGACAACTCAAATAAGGAACATGTGGTCGATGGATAGGTTAGAACAAGCACAGCTTGGCTCTTCATAATTTATTTAAAATCCAAAATTTAATTTCATAAAGTGATCACATGGTTTATTACAATAACAACACATTGACAACTCAAATAAGGAACATGTGGTCGATGGATAGGTTAGAACAAGCACAGCTTGTCTCTACATAATGTGTTTAAAATCATAAAGTCACAAGTTCATTTTTATAAAGTGTGAAAAATATAAAAACAAATAAATATATAATTAAGTTAAAAATATAGATTCATGGATACACGGTATCATGAAGACAATAGAAGGAAACTGGCTTTGTTCACAGTCACAAGAAGTGAAGGATCACAAGTGGAATCAACAAGGGGGAGGAGTCTGAGGGGCAGCTTATATATAGAGGTGCCCTCAGGCTCCTCACTCACTCTTGCTCTGATCATCGTAGTGGAAGGACCTCACAGCTCAGACTTGTAGCCATAGATTTAATATCTTACGTGCCTCATAGACCTGAAGAAGACCCAAGAGGGTCGAAACGTAGTCAGGTGGCACGTTACACAGTGACTCGGTCACGTGTTTTTCAGTTTTGGATTTTATTTTCAGTTTGTTTCTTTGAGTTTTGGTTTTAATTTCATAAATTGGACACTTTATATACAAATTATTGATTAGATATACCTCACTAGTAAATATAAAAAAACCTATTACAGTATTATAAATTATAATTCATTATAGAAAAATACCCAAGGCGATATTAACAACTATTACAACACTTATAAATAAATCAAATCACATAGAACTCAGAATGGGTTACTATGAACAAAACAATGGGGGATGGACGACAGTGACATACGGGAGGCGACAAGGTCGTCCCCGTCAACGCGATTTGGACCCGGTAGCCCCCTGGAGGAAGGACCGTGCACCTTCCGCCACCTCTAAAAGGAGGCGGATTAATTTCCCCTATCCTAACCGGCCAGTGCCTCCTCCAGGTCCTCGCTACCAGGGCCCTCAGTCCAGAACCTACGCGGATGTGACCCGCCAGAATAATAACAGGCCTGTCTTTAGATTCACGGCCCCTGGCGGCAACAGACCACAAAACAACCGTAATCAATACATACCAACTGACCCAGCTTTTGGCAGATTGGCAAGAAAAATGCATTCGGTCATTAAACAGGTTCATCACCTGCAGAATGTAGCTGTAAAACCGGGTAAAGCTGAACCCCAAATGATCTCTCGCATGGTTGAAACCCTGGCCACAATGATAAAACCAGCGGCACCCACTTCCAACACATTGGATTTGATAATGGGGAATGCCAAGAATTGGGGATACAACACACTTCTCATTCTTGAACAGCACTACATTGACGGACTAGAATCGACCATTAAAGATATCTCTAGCGATCTGACCGGTGACTGGAAAACAGCTTTCCAAGTGGCCACTAAATGGGCCCGTAAAAACTTGTCCAGAATCACACAGGAGGTGATAGATCACGCAGAGGCGCTGCTCACAACTTATGAAAACGGGCAGGCTGTATCTGATACAGAACAACAGCCTGCACCGTCACGAGTGACACAACAAACACCGCAACGGACGGAACAAGTGGTGGCACAGGCCCCAAGACGAAACATTGTAAAGAACACAGTGACGACCAGGACTGACACACAAACAGACGAGCCAGGGGTCACGGTTCTGCAGGCTGCCCAGCTGTCCCCTAGGGAACAGAGGACAAAATGCAGAGGGGTCAAACAAAATACTTGCGTTGTATCAGAGGATAGCGCAGCATTGGACATTGAAACAAGTGATGATGACTCTCCAATACCTCCACGTTCAAAGCGTAGGACCAGACCATTGTTGGAGGACTCACCACTTGACACCAATGATGGAGTAGAGGCAGACACAACTCCAAATTTGATCCCTTTGCAGACCTCAGTTCCTAACAAACAAGTAGTTCATAGGGACATACAGGTTTCTGCAATGGTTCACCAACTTCCGGTTCCCCAAAAAGATACATCCGGGGAAGATAGTGAGGGGGAGGATCTATTGCTGGATCTGACCCCGACACCCAAACCACAGACATTCAGGGTAACGAGACACATGAACACCGACCGCAAATTAATGGACTGGGAGTTGACCGTGTTTAAGAAGTGGCTCATCATTGGGGACTCGAATCTGTCCAGAATACCGGCCTATTCAATCCCGGACCTACAAATTGAGAGTTACCCGGGGGCCACCTTCCGCCACGCTCAGGCCATAATGGCAAAAGCAATCTGCAACACGGTGGTTGAAAAAGTGGTCTTGTCTTTTGGTCTCAATTGCAGAGGTCAGAAGGCCAAGATGACTTCGGTCAAACAAATGCAGTCTGCATTAAGAACCGCCAGAATCCATTTTCCATATTCCGAGATCTGGATCCCAGTGATCAATTTTTCTTCGGCTCTGCCTGGCTCAGAGCTAAGCTCTTTACGAACGCTTAACGAACATATACGTAAAAACATGCCGTACCTCAACAAACTGGAGGACAAATTGTTTTTTACGGTTAGTGACAATATCCACTGGACCAAGACAACCGCAGAGGCAATGCTTGTCCACTGGTCTACTTTGTTAAACTTCAGGGCCCCACGAGCCTTCTAAAGGAGGGGGCTAACAGTTCTACATCACAAAATGTGTTAGTATTAGCAAAAGATTTCAGCCTTTCAAAGCCACAATCTGATCTTTTAAACAAAGGCTTGACCTTCATCCCAACGATCGATATAAACAAACATCAGAATAGACAATTAGAAACAGATATTCAAAATTACCATAGAAAAATAAAGTTGGCCTCATATTTTAAAGGATCACAGCAGAAAGAGCTTCTGCCTTACATGGCCCCTTCAGTGTGGACACCACCACCTGACAAGATTCCACCACAGGTGAATCTTTTAATCCAAAAAGACCACGACACTCTTACAACACATTTTAAAAGTTACAAAGAAAAATGTAATCTATCATACGACGAGATTAAAGCTATTAGACAACTGAGCCAAAACAAAAACATTGTTATTAAACCCGCTGATAAGGGGAGTGTTGTAGTAATATTAGGAAGGGAGCAATACGTGATGGAGGCACATAGGCAATTAGACAATCCGACATATTATAAAAAACTGAATGAACCCATATATTTAAAAACAATACCTGTGGTTCATAGTATTTTAAATAAATTACATAAGGATAAATATATAAATAGTAGACAAAAACAGTATTTAAAAGGGGAGAGCCAACCTAGAGTTAGGAGATTCTATATGCTCCCAAAAATCCACAAGGATCCACAAACATGGACTGTACCATTCGAAGTGCCTCCAGGCAGGCCTATTGTTTCTGACTGTGGTAGCGAAACCTACAAAACAGCAGAATTTATTGATCATCATCTCAATCCCTTGTCAATCAAACACACATCATACATCAAAGACACATATCATTTTATAGACATTGTCAAAAACCTACAAATCCCTCAAAATTCATCATTTTTCACCATAGATATAGACAGCTTGTATACTAATATTGACACCCAGGCTGGACTATTGGCTGTAAAAGACATAATGACAAAGTATCCTAATATCAAAAGGCCGGATCAGGCGCTATTAGAACTATTGGAAATAAACCTTACTAAAAATGATTTCGAGTTTAACGGACAATTTTATTTACAAGTAAAAGGTACGGCAATGGGCAAAAAATTTGCACCTGCCTATGCCAACATTTTTATGGCGGATTGGGAGGAAAAAGCCCTGGCAAAATGCCCCAAAAAGCCGCTCCATTATTATAGATATTTGGACGACATTTGGGGGATTTGGACCTACTCTAGGGAGAGTTTTGATGAATTTATTAACGTGTTGAATACACACGATGCTTCTATTACTTTGAAGTATGTTTCAAATGACCATTCGGTAGACTTTCTAGACACTACAGTATTCAAAGGACCAACATTCACACACACACACAAATTGGACATCAAGGTTCATTTTAAGGACACGGACACACACGCGCTGCTCTTTAAAACGAGCTTTCATCCTACGCACACATACAGGGGATTAATAAAATCACAGCTGATGAGATTCCGCAAAATATGTACACGAAGTTCGGATTTCATAACAGCAGGCAAAATACTGTTCAGGGCTCTAAGAAAAAGGGGATATTCCAGATCATTTCTAAGACACTGCTTAAAAAACTATGGAGATCAAAAACCAAAAATAGATAAAAACATGATTCCTCTGATAACAACATTTTCCACTATGAGTAGAATAATAAATAACAAACTTAAAAACAATTTTAAAACAATGATTCAAGATCAGGGACTATTGGATAAATTCCAAGTAATTTCAGCTTATAGGAGGAATAAAAACTTAAAAGATCTATTGGTCAAGGCAACACTTACACCAATACATCAGAAGAAAAACAAGATTTTATTGGAAGTGTTTTGCAAACTTAAATTTGTCAGAAACATGCACACCAAGACAAATTTTATTATTAAACAAAATTTTACACCACAGACATCTAATTGCGTGTATATAATATTCTGCAAAAAATGTGGAAAACAATATGTAGGGGAAACCAAAAATTCAATAGCCACAAGAATGACACAGCATAGGTATAATTTGAGAAACAAGATAAAAACAAATACTCCCCTGGTCAAACATTTTATATCACATGGACCACAATCAATTAAGGTAGCAGGCCTCCAACATAATTCGACTTGGACGGATATGGAACGGAAAAAAATGGAGAGAAGATGGATTTTCCTCCTTAATACGAAGGAGCCAATTGGCTTAAATATAACCTATTAGACTAAATAAGAACTGGACGTGGCATATTGCCCTAAACTTAACCATTTTAGAATCTATGCCTAAACCTAAGTCCCTATTACTATTGCATAACCCTAATTTACATTTACTCTGCCTAAAAAACCTAGTCAGGGATTCTAGCCCTAACCCTAACCATTTTTTAAATTTATGCCTAAACCTAAGTCCCTATTACTATTGCATAACCCTAATTTACATTTACTCTGCCTAAAAAACCTAGTCAGAGATTTTAGCCCTAACCCTAACCATTTTTTAATTTATGCCTAATCCTAAGTCCCTATTACTACTGCATAACCCTAATTTACGTTTGCTCTGCCTAAAAAACCTAGTCAGAGATTTTAGCCCTAACCCTAACCATTTTTTAATTTATGCCTAATCCTAAGTCACTATTACTACTGCATAACCCTAATTTACGTTTGCTCTGCCTAAAAACCTAGACAGGGATACTAGCCCTAACCTTAACCATTTTTTAATCTATGCCTAAAGCTAAATTTAATTTCATAAAGTGATTACATGGTTTATTAGAATAAAAACACATTGACAACTCAAATAAGGAACATGTGGTCGATGGATAGGTTAGAACAAGCACAGCTTGGCTCTTCATAATTTATTTAAAATCCAAAATTTAATTTCATAAAGTGATCACATGGTTTATTACAATAACAACACATTGACAACTCAAATAAGGAACATGTGGTCGATGGATAGGTTAGAACAAGCACAGCTTGTCTCTACATAATGTGTTTAAAATCATAAAGTCACAAGTTCATTTTTATAAAGTGTGAAAAATATAAAAACAAATAAATATATAATTAAGTTAAAAATATAGATTCATGGATACACGGTATCATGAAGACAATAGAAGGAAACTGGCTTTGTTCACAGTCACAAGAAGTGAAGGATCACAAGTGGAATCAACAAGGGGGAGGAGTCTGAGGGGCAGCTTATATATAGAGGTGCCCTCAGGCTCCTCACTCACTCTTGCTCTGATCATCGTAGTGGAAGGACCTCACAGCTCAGACTTGTAGCCATAGATTTAATATCTTACGTGCCTCATAGACCTGAAGAAGACCCAAGAGGGTCGAAACGTAGTCAGGTGGCACGTTACACAGTGACTCGGTCACGTGTTTTTCAGTTTTGGATTTTATTTTCAGTTTGTTTCTTTGAGTTTTGGTTTTAATTTCATAAATTGGACACTTTATATACAAATTATTGATTAGATATACCTCACTAGTAAATATAAAAAAACCTATTACAGTATTATAAATTATAATTCATTATAGAAAAATACCCAAGGCGATATTAACAACTATTACAACACTTATAAATAAATCAAATCACATAGAACTCAGAATGGGTTACTATGAACAAAACAATGGGGGATGGACGACAGTGACATACGGGAGGCGACAAGGTCGTCCCCGTCAACGCGATTTGGACCCGGTAGCCCCCTGGAGGAAGGACCGTGCACCTTCCGCCACCTCTAAAAGGAGGCGGATTAATTTCCCCTATCCTAACCGGCCAGTGCCTCCTCCAGGTCCTCGCTACCAGGGCCCTCAGTCCAGAACCTACGCGGATGTGACCCGCCAGAATAATAACAGGCCTGTCTTTAGATTCACGGCCCCTGGCGGCAACAGACCACAAAACAACCGTAATCAATACATACCAACTGACCCAGCTTTTGGCAGATTGGCAAGAAAAATGCATTCGGTCATTAAACAGGTTCATCACCTGCAGAATGTAGCTGTAAAACCGGGTAAAGCTGAACCCCAAATGATCTCTCGCATGGTTGAAACCCTGGCCACAATGATAAAACCAGCGGCACCCACTTCCAACACATTGGATTTGATAATGGGGAATGCCAAGAATTGGGGATACAACACACTTCTCATTCTTGAACAGCACTACATTGACGGACTAGAATCGACCATTAAAGATATCTCTAGCGATCTGACCGGTGACTGGAAAACAGCTTTCCAAGTGGCCACTAAATGGGCCCGTAAAAACTTGTCCAGAATCACACAGGAGGTGATAGATCACGCAGAGGCGCTGCTCACAACTTATGAAAACGGGCAGGCTGTATCTGATACAGAACAACAGCCTGCACCGTCACGAGTGACACAACAAACACCGCAACGGACGGAACAAGTGGTGGCACAGGCCCCAAGACGAAACATTGTAAAGAACACAGTGACGACCAGGACTGACACACAAACAGACGAGCCAGGGGTCACGGTTCTGCAGGCTGCCCAGCTGTCCCCTAGGGAACAGAGGACAAAATGCAGAGGGGTCAAACAAAATACTTGCGTTGTATCAGAGGATAGCGCAGCATTGGACATTGAAACAAGTGATGATGACTCTCCAATACCTCCACGTTCAAAGCGTAGGACCAGACCATTGTTGGAGGACTCACCACTTGACACCAATGATGGAGTAGAGGCAGACACAACTCCAAATTTGATCCCTTTGCAGACCTCAGTTCCTAACAAACAAGTAGTTCATAGGGACATACAGGTTTCTGCAATGGTTCACCAACTTCCGGTTCCCCAAAAAGATACATCCGGGGAAGATAGTGAGGGGGAGGATCTATTGCTGGATCTGACCCCGACACCCAAACCACAGACATTCAGGGTAACGAGACACATGAACACCGACCGCAAATTAATGGACTGGGAGTTGACCGTGTTTAAGAAGTGGCTCATCATTGGGGACTCGAATCTGTCCAGAATACCGGCCTATTCAATCCCGGACCTACAAATTGAGAGTTACCCGGGGGCCACCTTCCGCCACGCTCAGGCCATAATGGCAAAAGCAATCTGCAACACGGTGGTTGAAAAAGTGGTCTTGTCTTTTGGTCTCAATTGCAGAGGTCAGAAGGCCAAGATGACTTCGGTCAAACAAATGCAGTCTGCATTAAGAACCGCCAGAATCCATTTTCCATATTCCGAGATCTGGATCCCAGTGATCAATTTTTCTTCGGCTCTGCCTGGCTCAGAGCTAAGCTCTTTACGAACGCTTAACGAACATATACGTAAAAACATGCCGTACCTCAACAAACTGGAGGACAAATTGTTTTTTACGGTTAGTGACAATATCCACTGGACCAAGACAACCGCAGAGGCAATGCTTGTCCACTGGTCTACTTTGTTAAACTTCAGGGCCCCACGAGCCTTCTAAAGGAGGGGGCTAACAGTTCTACATCACAAAATGTGTTAGTATTAGCAAAAGATTTCAGCCTTTCAAAGCCACAATCTGATCTTTTAAACAAAGGCTTGACCTTCATCCCAACGATCGATATAAACAAACATCAGAATAGACAATTAGAAACAGATATTCAAAATTACCATAGAAAAATAAAGTTGGCCTCATATTTTAAAGGATCACAGCAGAAAGAGCTTCTGCCTTACATGGCCCCTTCAGTGTGGACACCACCACCTGACAAGATTCCACCACAGGTGAATCTTTTAATCCAAAAAGACCACGACACTCTTACAACACATTTTAAAAGTTACAAAGAAAAATGTAATCTATCATACGACGAGATTAAAGCTATTAGACAACTGAGCCAAAACAAAAACATTGTTATTAAACCCGCTGATAAGGGGAGTGTTGTAGTAATATTAGGAAGGGAGCAATACGTGATGGAGGCACATAGGCAATTAGACAATCCGACATATTATAAAAAACTGAATGAACCCATATATTTAAAAACAATACCTGTGGTTCATAGTATTTTAAATAAATTACATAAGGATAAATATATAAATAGTAGACAAAAACAGTATTTAAAAGGGGAGAGCCAACCTAGAGTTAGGAGATTCTATATGCTCCCAAAAATCCACAAGGATCCACAAACATGGACTGTACCATTCGAAGTGCCTCCAGGCAGGCCTATTGTTTCTGACTGTGGTAGCGAAACCTACAAAACAGCAGAATTTATTGATCATCATCTCAATCCCTTGTCAATCAAACACACATCATACATCAAAGACACATATCATTTTATAGACATTGTCAAAAACCTACAAATCCCTCAAAATTCATCATTTTTCACCATAGATATAGACAGCTTGTATACTAATATTGACACCCAGGCTGGACTATTGGCTGTAAAAGACATAATGACAAAGTATCCTAATATCAAAAGGCCGGATCAGGCGCTATTAGAACTATTGGAAATAAACCTTACTAAAAATGATTTCGAGTTTAACGGACAATTTTATTTACAAGTAAAAGGTACGGCAATGGGCAAAAAATTTGCACCTGCCTATGCCAACATTTTTATGGCGGATTGGGAGGAAAAAGCCCTGGCAAAATGCCCCAAAAAGCCGCTCCATTATTATAGATATTTGGACGACATTTGGGGGATTTGGACCTACTCTAGGGAGAGTTTTGATGAATTTATTAACGTGTTGAATACACACGATGCTTCTATTACTTTGAAGTATGTTTCAAATGACCATTCGGTAGACTTTCTAGACACTACAGTATTCAAAGGACCAACATTCACACACACACACAAATTGGACATCAAGGTTCATTTTAAGGACACGGACACACACGCGCTGCTCTTTAAAACGAGCTTTCATCCTACGCACACATACAGGGGATTAATAAAATCACAGCTGATGAGATTCCGCAAAATATGTACACGAAGTTCGGATTTCATAACAGCAGGCAAAATACTGTTCAGGGCTCTAAGAAAAAGGGGATATTCCAGATCATTTCTAAGACACTGCTTAAAAAACTATGGAGATCAAAAACCAAAAATAGATAAAAACATGATTCCTCTGATAACAACATTTTCCACTATGAGTAGAATAATAAATAACAAACTTAAAAACAATTTTAAAACAATGATTCAAGATCAGGGACTATTGGATAAATTCCAAGTAATTTCAGCTTATAGGAGGAATAAAAACTTAAAAGATCTATTGGTCAAGGCAACACTTACACCAATACATCAGAAGAAAAACAAGATTTTATTGGAAGTGTTTTGCAAACTTAAATTTGTCAGAAACATGCACACCAAGACAAATTTTATTATTAAACAAAATTTTACACCACAGACATCTAATTGCGTGTATATAATATTCTGCAAAAAATGTGGAAAACAATATGTAGGGGAAACCAAAAATTCAATAGCCACAAGAATGACACAGCATAGGTATAATTTGAGAAACAAGATAAAAACAAATACTCCCCTGGTCAAACATTTTATATCACATGGACCACAATCAATTAAGGTAGCAGGCCTCCAACATAATTCGACTTGGACGGATATGGAACGGAAAAAAATGGAGAGAAGATGGATTTTCCTCCTTAATACGAAGGAGCCAATTGGCTTAAATATAACCTATTAGACTAAATAAGAACTGGACGTGGCATATTGCCCTAAACTTAACCATTTTAGAATCTATGCCTAAACCTAAGTCCCTATTACTATTGCATAACCCTAATTTACATTTACTCTGCCTAAAAAACCTAGTCAGGGATTCTAGCCCTAACCCTAACCATTTTTTAAATTTATGCCTAAACCTAAGTCCCTATTACTATTGCATAACCCTAATTTACATTTACTCTGCCTAAAAAACCTAGTCAGAGATTTTAGCCCTAACCCTAACCATTTTTTAATTTATGCCTAATCCTAAGTCCCTATTACTACTGCATAACCCTAATTTACGTTTGCTCTGCCTAAAAAACCTAGTCAGAGATTTTAGCCCTAACCCTAACCATTTTTTAATTTATGCCTAATCCTAAGTCACTATTACTACTGCATAACCCTAATTTACGTTTGCTCTGCCTAAAAACCTAGACAGGGATACTAGCCCTAACCTTAACCATTTTTTAATCTATGCCTAAAGCTAAATTTAATTTCATAAAGTGATTACATGGTTTATTAGAATAAAAACACATTGACAACTCAAATAAGGAACATGTGGTCGATGGATAGGTTAGAACAAGCACAGCTTGGCTCTTCATAATTTATTTAAAATCCAAAATTTAATTTCATAAAGTGATCACATGGTTTATTACAATAACAACACATTGACAACTCAAATAAGGAACATGTGGTCGATGGATAGGTTAGAACAAGCACAGCTTGTCTCTACATAATGTGTTTAAAATCATAAAGTCACAAGTTCATTTTTATAAAGTGTGAAAAATATAAAAACAAATAAATATATAATTAAGTTAAAAATATAGATTCATGGATACACGGTATCATGAAGACAATAGAAGGAAACTGGCTTTGTTCACAGTCACAAGAAGTGAAGGATCACAAGTGGAATCAACAAGGGGGAGGAGTCTGAGGGGCAGCTTATATATAGAGGTGCCCTCAGGCTCCTCACTCACTCTTGCTCTGATCATCGTAGTGGAAGGACCTCACAGCTCAGACTTGTAGCCATAGATTTAATATCTTACGTGCCTCATAGACCTGAAGAAGACCCAAGAGGGTCGAAACGTAGTCAGGTGGCACGTTACACAGTGACTCGGTCACGTGTTTTTCAGTTTTGGATTTTATTTTCAGTTTGTTTCTTTGAGTTTTGGTTTTAATTTCATAAATTGGACACTTTATATACAAATTATTGATTAGATATACCTCACTAGTAAATATAAAAAAACCTATTACAGTATTATAAATTATAATTCATTATAGAAAAATACCCAAGGCGATATTAACAACTATTACAACACTTATAAATAAATCAAATCACATAGAACTCAGAATGGGTTACTATGAACAAAACAATGGGGGATGGACGACAGTGACATACGGGAGGCGACAAGGTCGTCCCCGTCAACGCGATTTGGACCCGGTAGCCCCCTGGAGGAAGGACCGTGCACCTTCCGCCACCTCTAAAAGGAGGCGGATTAATTTCCCCTATCCTAACCGGCCAGTGCCTCCTCCAGGTCCTCGCTACCAGGGCCCTCAGTCCAGAACCTACGCGGATGTGACCCGCCAGAATAATAACAGGCCTGTCTTTAGATTCACGGCCCCTGGCGGCAACAGACCACAAAACAACCGTAATCAATACATACCAACTGACCCAGCTTTTGGCAGATTGGCAAGAAAAATGCATTCGGTCATTAAACAGGTTCATCACCTGCAGAATGTAGCTGTAAAACCGGGTAAAGCTGAACCCCAAATGATCTCTCGCATGGTTGAAACCCTGGCCACAATGATAAAACCAGCGGCACCCACTTCCAACACATTGGATTTGATAATGGGGAATGCCAAGAATTGGGGATACAACACACTTCTCATTCTTGAACAGCACTACATTGACGGACTAGAATCGACCATTAAAGATATCTCTAGCGATCTGACCGGTGACTGGAAAACAGCTTTCCAAGTGGCCACTAAATGGGCCCGTAAAAACTTGTCCAGAATCACACAGGAGGTGATAGATCACGCAGAGGCGCTGCTCACAACTTATGAAAACGGGCAGGCTGTATCTGATACAGAACAACAGCCTGCACCGTCACGAGTGACACAACAAACACCGCAACGGACGGAACAAGTGGTGGCACAGGCCCCAAGACGAAACATTGTAAAGAACACAGTGACGACCAGGACTGACACACAAACAGACGAGCCAGGGGTCACGGTTCTGCAGGCTGCCCAGCTGTCCCCTAGGGAACAGAGGACAAAATGCAGAGGGGTCAAACAAAATACTTGCGTTGTATCAGAGGATAGCGCAGCATTGGACATTGAAACAAGTGATGATGACTCTCCAATACCTCCACGTTCAAAGCGTAGGACCAGACCATTGTTGGAGGACTCACCACTTGACACCAATGATGGAGTAGAGGCAGACACAACTCCAAATTTGATCCCTTTGCAGACCTCAGTTCCTAACAAACAAGTAGTTCATAGGGACATACAGGTTTCTGCAATGGTTCACCAACTTCCGGTTCCCCAAAAAGATACATCCGGGGAAGATAGTGAGGGGGAGGATCTATTGCTGGATCTGACCCCGACACCCAAACCACAGACATTCAGGGTAACGAGACACATGAACACCGACCGCAAATTAATGGACTGGGAGTTGACCGTGTTTAAGAAGTGGCTCATCATTGGGGACTCGAATCTGTCCAGAATACCGGCCTATTCAATCCCGGACCTACAAATTGAGAGTTACCCGGGGGCCACCTTCCGCCACGCTCAGGCCATAATGGCAAAAGCAATCTGCAACACGGTGGTTGAAAAAGTGGTCTTGTCTTTTGGTCTCAATTGCAGAGGTCAGAAGGCCAAGATGACTTCGGTCAAACAAATGCAGTCTGCATTAAGAACCGCCAGAATCCATTTTCCATATTCCGAGATCTGGATCCCAGTGATCAATTTTTCTTCGGCTCTGCCTGGCTCAGAGCTAAGCTCTTTACGAACGCTTAACGAACATATACGTAAAAACATGCCGTACCTCAACAAACTGGAGGACAAATTGTTTTTTACGGTTAGTGACAATATCCACTGGACCAAGACAACCGCAGAGGCAATGCTTGTCCACTGGTCTACTTTGTTAAACTTCAGGGCCCCACGAGCCTTCTAAAGGAGGGGGCTAACAGTTCTACATCACAAAATGTGTTAGTATTAGCAAAAGATTTCAGCCTTTCAAAGCCACAATCTGATCTTTTAAACAAAGGCTTGACCTTCATCCCAACGATCGATATAAACAAACATCAGAATAGACAATTAGAAACAGATATTCAAAATTACCATAGAAAAATAAAGTTGGCCTCATATTTTAAAGGATCACAGCAGAAAGAGCTTCTGCCTTACATGGCCCCTTCAGTGTGGACACCACCACCTGACAAGATTCCACCACAGGTGAATCTTTTAATCCAAAAAGACCACGACACTCTTACAACACATTTTAAAAGTTACAAAGAAAAATGTAATCTATCATACGACGAGATTAAAGCTATTAGACAACTGAGCCAAAACAAAAACATTGTTATTAAACCCGCTGATAAGGGGAGTGTTGTAGTAATATTAGGAAGGGAGCAATACGTGATGGAGGCACATAGGCAATTAGACAATCCGACATATTATAAAAAACTGAATGAACCCATATATTTAAAAACAATACCTGTGGTTCATAGTATTTTAAATAAATTACATAAGGATAAATATATAAATAGTAGACAAAAACAGTATTTAAAAGGGGAGAGCCAACCTAGAGTTAGGAGATTCTATATGCTCCCAAAAATCCACAAGGATCCACAAACATGGACTGTACCATTCGAAGTGCCTCCAGGCAGGCCTATTGTTTCTGACTGTGGTAGCGAAACCTACAAAACAGCAGAATTTATTGATCATCATCTCAATCCCTTGTCAATCAAACACACATCATACATCAAAGACACATATCATTTTATAGACATTGTCAAAAACCTACAAATCCCTCAAAATTCATCATTTTTCACCATAGATATAGACAGCTTGTATACTAATATTGACACCCAGGCTGGACTATTGGCTGTAAAAGACATAATGACAAAGTATCCTAATATCAAAAGGCCGGATCAGGCGCTATTAGAACTATTGGAAATAAACCTTACTAAAAATGATTTCGAGTTTAACGGACAATTTTATTTACAAGTAAAAGGTACGGCAATGGGCAAAAAATTTGCACCTGCCTATGCCAACATTTTTATGGCGGATTGGGAGGAAAAAGCCCTGGCAAAATGCCCCAAAAAGCCGCTCCATTATTATAGATATTTGGACGACATTTGGGGGATTTGGACCTACTCTAGGGAGAGTTTTGATGAATTTATTAACGTGTTGAATACACACGATGCTTCTATTACTTTGAAGTATGTTTCAAATGACCATTCGGTAGACTTTCTAGACACTACAGTATTCAAAGGACCAACATTCACACACACACACAAATTGGACATCAAGGTTCATTTTAAGGACACGGACACACACGCGCTGCTCTTTAAAACGAGCTTTCATCCTACGCACACATACAGGGGATTAATAAAATCACAGCTGATGAGATTCCGCAAAATATGTACACGAAGTTCGGATTTCATAACAGCAGGCAAAATACTGTTCAGGGCTCTAAGAAAAAGGGGATATTCCAGATCATTTCTAAGACACTGCTTAAAAAACTATGGAGATCAAAAACCAAAAATAGATAAAAACATGATTCCTCTGATAACAACATTTTCCACTATGAGTAGAATAATAAATAACAAACTTAAAAACAATTTTAAAACAATGATTCAAGATCAGGGACTATTGGATAAATTCCAAGTAATTTCAGCTTATAGGAGGAATAAAAACTTAAAAGATCTATTGGTCAAGGCAACACTTACACCAATACATCAGAAGAAAAACAAGATTTTATTGGAAGTGTTTTGCAAACTTAAATTTGTCAGAAACATGCACACCAAGACAAATTTTATTATTAAACAAAATTTTACACCACAGACATCTAATTGCGTGTATATAATATTCTGCAAAAAATGTGGAAAACAATATGTAGGGGAAACCAAAAATTCAATAGCCACAAGAATGACACAGCATAGGTATAATTTGAGAAACAAGATAAAAACAAATACTCCCCTGGTCAAACATTTTATATCACATGGACCACAATCAATTAAGGTAGCAGGCCTCCAACATAATTCGACTTGGACGGATATGGAACGGAAAAAAATGGAGAGAAGATGGATTTTCCTCCTTAATACGAAGGAGCCAATTGGCTTAAATATAACCTATTAGACTAAATAAGAACTGGACGTGGCATATTGCCCTAAACTTAACCATTTTAGAATCTATGCCTAAACCTAAGTCCCTATTACTATTGCATAACCCTAATTTACATTTACTCTGCCTAAAAAACCTAGTCAGGGATTCTAGCCCTAACCCTAACCATTTTTTAAATTTATGCCTAAACCTAAGTCCCTATTACTATTGCATAACCCTAATTTACATTTACTCTGCCTAAAAAACCTAGTCAGAGATTTTAGCCCTAACCCTAACCATTTTTTAATTTATGCCTAATCCTAAGTCCCTATTACTACTGCATAACCCTAATTTACGTTTGCTCTGCCTAAAAAACCTAGTCAGAGATTTTAGCCCTAACCCTAACCATTTTTTAATTTATGCCTAATCCTAAGTCACTATTACTACTGCATAACCCTAATTTACGTTTGCTCTGCCTAAAAACCTAGACAGGGATACTAGCCCTAACCTTAACCATTTTTTAATCTATGCCTAAAGCTAAATTTAATTTCATAAAGTGATTACATGGTTTATTAGAATAAAAACACATTGACAACTCAAATAAGGAACATGTGGTCGATGGATAGGTTAGAACAAGCACAGCTTGGCTCTTCATAATTTATTTAAAATCCAAAATTTAATTTCATAAAGTGATCACATGGTTTATTACAATAACAACACATTGACAACTCAAATAAGGAACATGTGGTCGATGGATAGGTTAGAACAAGCACAGCTTGTCTCTACATAATGTGTTTAAAATCATAAAGTCACAAGTTCATTTTTATAAAGTGTGAAAAATATAAAAACAAATAAATATATAATTAAGTTAAAAATATAGATTCATGGATACACGGTATCATGAAGACAATAGAAGGAAACTGGCTTTGTTCACAGTCACAAGAAGTGAAGGATCACAAGTGGAATCAACAAGGGGGAGGAGTCTGAGGGGCAGCTTATATATAGAGGTGCCCTCAGGCTCCTCACTCACTCTTGCTCTGATCATCGTAGTGGAAGGACCTCACAGCTCAGACTTGTAGCCATAGATTTAATATCTTACGTGCCTCATAGACCTGAAGAAGACCCAAGAGGGTCGAAACGTAGTCAGGTGGCACGTTACACAGTGACTCGGTCACGTGTTTTTCAGTTTTGGATTTTATTTTCAGTTTGTTTCTTTGAGTTTTGGTTTTAATTTCATAAATTGGACACTTTATATACAAATTATTGATTAGATATACCTCACTAGTAAATATAAAAAAACCTATTACAGTATTATAAATTATAATTCATTATAGAAAAATACCCAAGGCGATATTAACAACTATTACAACACTTATAAATAAATCAAATCACATAGAACTCAGAATGGGTTACTATGAACAAAACAATGGGGGATGGACGACAGTGACATACGGGAGGCGACAAGGTCGTCCCCGTCAACGCGATTTGGACCCGGTAGCCCCCTGGAGGAAGGACCGTGCACCTTCCGCCACCTCTAAAAGGAGGCGGATTAATTTCCCCTATCCTAACCGGCCAGTGCCTCCTCCAGGTCCTCGCTACCAGGGCCCTCAGTCCAGAACCTACGCGGATGTGACCCGCCAGAATAATAACAGGCCTGTCTTTAGATTCACGGCCCCTGGCGGCAACAGACCACAAAACAACCGTAATCAATACATACCAACTGACCCAGCTTTTGGCAGATTGGCAAGAAAAATGCATTCGGTCATTAAACAGGTTCATCACCTGCAGAATGTAGCTGTAAAACCGGGTAAAGCTGAACCCCAAATGATCTCTCGCATGGTTGAAACCCTGGCCACAATGATAAAACCAGCGGCACCCACTTCCAACACATTGGATTTGATAATGGGGAATGCCAAGAATTGGGGATACAACACACTTCTCATTCTTGAACAGCACTACATTGACGGACTAGAATCGACCATTAAAGATATCTCTAGCGATCTGACCGGTGACTGGAAAACAGCTTTCCAAGTGGCCACTAAATGGGCCCGTAAAAACTTGTCCAGAATCACACAGGAGGTGATAGATCACGCAGAGGCGCTGCTCACAACTTATGAAAACGGGCAGGCTGTATCTGATACAGAACAACAGCCTGCACCGTCACGAGTGACACAACAAACACCGCAACGGACGGAACAAGTGGTGGCACAGGCCCCAAGACGAAACATTGTAAAGAACACAGTGACGACCAGGACTGACACACAAACAGACGAGCCAGGGGTCACGGTTCTGCAGGCTGCCCAGCTGTCCCCTAGGGAACAGAGGACAAAATGCAGAGGGGTCAAACAAAATACTTGCGTTGTATCAGAGGATAGCGCAGCATTGGACATTGAAACAAGTGATGATGACTCTCCAATACCTCCACGTTCAAAGCGTAGGACCAGACCATTGTTGGAGGACTCACCACTTGACACCAATGATGGAGTAGAGGCAGACACAACTCCAAATTTGATCCCTTTGCAGACCTCAGTTCCTAACAAACAAGTAGTTCATAGGGACATACAGGTTTCTGCAATGGTTCACCAACTTCCGGTTCCCCAAAAAGATACATCCGGGGAAGATAGTGAGGGGGAGGATCTATTGCTGGATCTGACCCCGACACCCAAACCACAGACATTCAGGGTAACGAGACACATGAACACCGACCGCAAATTAATGGACTGGGAGTTGACCGTGTTTAAGAAGTGGCTCATCATTGGGGACTCGAATCTGTCCAGAATACCGGCCTATTCAATCCCGGACCTACAAATTGAGAGTTACCCGGGGGCCACCTTCCGCCACGCTCAGGCCATAATGGCAAAAGCAATCTGCAACACGGTGGTTGAAAAAGTGGTCTTGTCTTTTGGTCTCAATTGCAGAGGTCAGAAGGCCAAGATGACTTCGGTCAAACAAATGCAGTCTGCATTAAGAACCGCCAGAATCCATTTTCCATATTCCGAGATCTGGATCCCAGTGATCAATTTTTCTTCGGCTCTGCCTGGCTCAGAGCTAAGCTCTTTACGAACGCTTAACGAACATATACGTAAAAACATGCCGTACCTCAACAAACTGGAGGACAAATTGTTTTTTACGGTTAGTGACAATATCCACTGGACCAAGACAACCGCAGAGGCAATGCTTGTCCACTGGTCTACTTTGTTAAACTTCAGGGCCCCACGAGCCTTCTAAAGGAGGGGGCTAACAGTTCTACATCACAAAATGTGTTAGTATTAGCAAAAGATTTCAGCCTTTCAAAGCCACAATCTGATCTTTTAAACAAAGGCTTGACCTTCATCCCAACGATCGATATAAACAAACATCAGAATAGACAATTAGAAACAGATATTCAAAATTACCATAGAAAAATAAAGTTGGCCTCATATTTTAAAGGATCACAGCAGAAAGAGCTTCTGCCTTACATGGCCCCTTCAGTGTGGACACCACCACCTGACAAGATTCCACCACAGGTGAATCTTTTAATCCAAAAAGACCACGACACTCTTACAACACATTTTAAAAGTTACAAAGAAAAATGTAATCTATCATACGACGAGATTAAAGCTATTAGACAACTGAGCCAAAACAAAAACATTGTTATTAAACCCGCTGATAAGGGGAGTGTTGTAGTAATATTAGGAAGGGAGCAATACGTGATGGAGGCACATAGGCAATTAGACAATCCGACATATTATAAAAAACTGAATGAACCCATATATTTAAAAACAATACCTGTGGTTCATAGTATTTTAAATAAATTACATAAGGATAAATATATAAATAGTAGACAAAAACAGTATTTAAAAGGGGAGAGCCAACCTAGAGTTAGGAGATTCTATATGCTCCCAAAAATCCACAAGGATCCACAAACATGGACTGTACCATTCGAAGTGCCTCCAGGCAGGCCTATTGTTTCTGACTGTGGTAGCGAAACCTACAAAACAGCAGAATTTATTGATCATCATCTCAATCCCTTGTCAATCAAACACACATCATACATCAAAGACACATATCATTTTATAGACATTGTCAAAAACCTACAAATCCCTCAAAATTCATCATTTTTCACCATAGATATAGACAGCTTGTATACTAATATTGACACCCAGGCTGGACTATTGGCTGTAAAAGACATAATGACAAAGTATCCTAATATCAAAAGGCCGGATCAGGCGCTATTAGAACTATTGGAAATAAACCTTACTAAAAATGATTTCGAGTTTAACGGACAATTTTATTTACAAGTAAAAGGTACGGCAATGGGCAAAAAATTTGCACCTGCCTATGCCAACATTTTTATGGCGGATTGGGAGGAAAAAGCCCTGGCAAAATGCCCCAAAAAGCCGCTCCATTATTATAGATATTTGGACGACATTTGGGGGATTTGGACCTACTCTAGGGAGAGTTTTGATGAATTTATTAACGTGTTGAATACACACGATGCTTCTATTACTTTGAAGTATGTTTCAAATGACCATTCGGTAGACTTTCTAGACACTACAGTATTCAAAGGACCAACATTCACACACACACACAAATTGGACATCAAGGTTCATTTTAAGGACACGGACACACACGCGCTGCTCTTTAAAACGAGCTTTCATCCTACGCACACATACAGGGGATTAATAAAATCACAGCTGATGAGATTCCGCAAAATATGTACACGAAGTTCGGATTTCATAACAGCAGGCAAAATACTGTTCAGGGCTCTAAGAAAAAGGGGATATTCCAGATCATTTCTAAGACACTGCTTAAAAAACTATGGAGATCAAAAACCAAAAATAGATAAAAACATGATTCCTCTGATAACAACATTTTCCACTATGAGTAGAATAATAAATAACAAACTTAAAAACAATTTTAAAACAATGATTCAAGATCAGGGACTATTGGATAAATTCCAAGTAATTTCAGCTTATAGGAGGAATAAAAACTTAAAAGATCTATTGGTCAAGGCAACACTTACACCAATACATCAGAAGAAAAACAAGATTTTATTGGAAGTGTTTTGCAAACTTAAATTTGTCAGAAACATGCACACCAAGACAAATTTTATTATTAAACAAAATTTTACACCACAGACATCTAATTGCGTGTATATAATATTCTGCAAAAAATGTGGAAAACAATATGTAGGGGAAACCAAAAATTCAATAGCCACAAGAATGACACAGCATAGGTATAATTTGAGAAACAAGATAAAAACAAATACTCCCCTGGTCAAACATTTTATATCACATGGACCACAATCAATTAAGGTAGCAGGCCTCCAACATAATTCGACTTGGACGGATATGGAACGGAAAAAAATGGAGAGAAGATGGATTTTCCTCCTTAATACGAAGGAGCCAATTGGCTTAAATATAACCTATTAGACTAAATAAGAACTGGACGTGGCATATTGCCCTAAACTTAACCATTTTAGAATCTATGCCTAAACCTAAGTCCCTATTACTATTGCATAACCCTAATTTACATTTACTCTGCCTAAAAAACCTAGTCAGGGATTCTAGCCCTAACCCTAACCATTTTTTAAATTTATGCCTAAACCTAAGTCCCTATTACTATTGCATAACCCTAATTTACATTTACTCTGCCTAAAAAACCTAGTCAGAGATTTTAGCCCTAACCCTAACCATTTTTTAATTTATGCCTAATCCTAAGTCCCTATTACTACTGCATAACCCTAATTTACGTTTGCTCTGCCTAAAAAACCTAGTCAGAGATTTTAGCCCTAACCCTAACCATTTTTTAATTTATGCCTAATCCTAAGTCACTATTACTACTGCATAACCCTAATTTACGTTTGCTCTGCCTAAAAACCTAGACAGGGATACTAGCCCTAACCTTAACCATTTTTTAATCTATGCCTAAAGCTAAATTTAATTTCATAAAGTGATTACATGGTTTATTAGAATAAAAACACATTGACAACTCAAATAAGGAACATGTGGTCGATGGATAGGTTAGAACAAGCACAGCTTGGCTCTTCATAATTTATTTAAAATCCAAAATTTAATTTCATAAAGTGATCACATGGTTTATTACAATAACAACACATTGACAACTCAAATAAGGAACATGTGGTCGATGGATAGGTTAGAACAAGCACAGCTTGTCTCTACATAATGTGTTTAAAATCATAAAGTCACAAGTTCATTTTTATAAAGTGTGAAAAATATAAAAACAAATAAATATATAATTAAGTTAAAAATATAGATTCATGGATACACGGTATCATGAAGACAATAGAAGGAAACTGGCTTTGTTCACAGTCACAAGAAGTGAAGGATCACAAGTGGAATCAACAAGGGGGAGGAGTCTGAGGGGCAGCTTATATATAGAGGTGCCCTCAGGCTCCTCACTCACTCTTGCTCTGATCATCGTAGTGGAAGGACCTCACAGCTCAGACTTGTAGCCATAGATTTAATATCTTACGTGCCTCATAGACCTGAAGAAGACCCAAGAGGGTCGAAACGTAGTCAGGTGGCACGTTACACAGTGACTCGGTCACGTGTTTTTCAGTTTTGGATTTTATTTTCAGTTTGTTTCTTTGAGTTTTGGTTTTAATTTCATAAATTGGACACTTTATATACAAATTATTGATTAGATATACCTCACTAGTAAATATAAAAAAACCTATTACAGTATTATAAATTATAATTCATTATAGAAAAATACCCAAGGCGATATTAACAACTATTACAACACTTATAAATAAATCAAATCACATAGAACTCAGAATGGGTTACTATGAACAAAACAATGGGGGATGGACGACAGTGACATACGGGAGGCGACAAGGTCGTCCCCGTCAACGCGATTTGGACCCGGTAGCCCCCTGGAGGAAGGACCGTGCACCTTCCGCCACCTCTAAAAGGAGGCGGATTAATTTCCCCTATCCTAACCGGCCAGTGCCTCCTCCAGGTCCTCGCTACCAGGGCCCTCAGTCCAGAACCTACGCGGATGTGACCCGCCAGAATAATAACAGGCCTGTCTTTAGATTCACGGCCCCTGGCGGCAACAGACCACAAAACAACCGTAATCAATACATACCAACTGACCCAGCTTTTGGCAGATTGGCAAGAAAAATGCATTCGGTCATTAAACAGGTTCATCACCTGCAGAATGTAGCTGTAAAACCGGGTAAAGCTGAACCCCAAATGATCTCTCGCATGGTTGAAACCCTGGCCACAATGATAAAACCAGCGGCACCCACTTCCAACACATTGGATTTGATAATGGGGAATGCCAAGAATTGGGGATACAACACACTTCTCATTCTTGAACAGCACTACATTGACGGACTAGAATCGACCATTAAAGATATCTCTAGCGATCTGACCGGTGACTGGAAAACAGCTTTCCAAGTGGCCACTAAATGGGCCCGTAAAAACTTGTCCAGAATCACACAGGAGGTGATAGATCACGCAGAGGCGCTGCTCACAACTTATGAAAACGGGCAGGCTGTATCTGATACAGAACAACAGCCTGCACCGTCACGAGTGACACAACAAACACCGCAACGGACGGAACAAGTGGTGGCACAGGCCCCAAGACGAAACATTGTAAAGAACACAGTGACGACCAGGACTGACACACAAACAGACGAGCCAGGGGTCACGGTTCTGCAGGCTGCCCAGCTGTCCCCTAGGGAACAGAGGACAAAATGCAGAGGGGTCAAACAAAATACTTGCGTTGTATCAGAGGATAGCGCAGCATTGGACATTGAAACAAGTGATGATGACTCTCCAATACCTCCACGTTCAAAGCGTAGGACCAGACCATTGTTGGAGGACTCACCACTTGACACCAATGATGGAGTAGAGGCAGACACAACTCCAAATTTGATCCCTTTGCAGACCTCAGTTCCTAACAAACAAGTAGTTCATAGGGACATACAGGTTTCTGCAATGGTTCACCAACTTCCGGTTCCCCAAAAAGATACATCCGGGGAAGATAGTGAGGGGGAGGATCTATTGCTGGATCTGACCCCGACACCCAAACCACAGACATTCAGGGTAACGAGACACATGAACACCGACCGCAAATTAATGGACTGGGAGTTGACCGTGTTTAAGAAGTGGCTCATCATTGGGGACTCGAATCTGTCCAGAATACCGGCCTATTCAATCCCGGACCTACAAATTGAGAGTTACCCGGGGGCCACCTTCCGCCACGCTCAGGCCATAATGGCAAAAGCAATCTGCAACACGGTGGTTGAAAAAGTGGTCTTGTCTTTTGGTCTCAATTGCAGAGGTCAGAAGGCCAAGATGACTTCGGTCAAACAAATGCAGTCTGCATTAAGAACCGCCAGAATCCATTTTCCATATTCCGAGATCTGGATCCCAGTGATCAATTTTTCTTCGGCTCTGCCTGGCTCAGAGCTAAGCTCTTTACGAACGCTTAACGAACATATACGTAAAAACATGCCGTACCTCAACAAACTGGAGGACAAATTGTTTTTTACGGTTAGTGACAATATCCACTGGACCAAGACAACCGCAGAGGCAATGCTTGTCCACTGGTCTACTTTGTTAAACTTCAGGGCCCCACGAGCCTTCTAAAGGAGGGGGCTAACAGTTCTACATCACAAAATGTGTTAGTATTAGCAAAAGATTTCAGCCTTTCAAAGCCACAATCTGATCTTTTAAACAAAGGCTTGACCTTCATCCCAACGATCGATATAAACAAACATCAGAATAGACAATTAGAAACAGATATTCAAAATTACCATAGAAAAATAAAGTTGGCCTCATATTTTAAAGGATCACAGCAGAAAGAGCTTCTGCCTTACATGGCCCCTTCAGTGTGGACACCACCACCTGACAAGATTCCACCACAGGTGAATCTTTTAATCCAAAAAGACCACGACACTCTTACAACACATTTTAAAAGTTACAAAGAAAAATGTAATCTATCATACGACGAGATTAAAGCTATTAGACAACTGAGCCAAAACAAAAACATTGTTATTAAACCCGCTGATAAGGGGAGTGTTGTAGTAATATTAGGAAGGGAGCAATACGTGATGGAGGCACATAGGCAATTAGACAATCCGACATATTATAAAAAACTGAATGAACCCATATATTTAAAAACAATACCTGTGGTTCATAGTATTTTAAATAAATTACATAAGGATAAATATATAAATAGTAGACAAAAACAGTATTTAAAAGGGGAGAGCCAACCTAGAGTTAGGAGATTCTATATGCTCCCAAAAATCCACAAGGATCCACAAACATGGACTGTACCATTCGAAGTGCCTCCAGGCAGGCCTATTGTTTCTGACTGTGGTAGCGAAACCTACAAAACAGCAGAATTTATTGATCATCATCTCAATCCCTTGTCAATCAAACACACATCATACATCAAAGACACATATCATTTTATAGACATTGTCAAAAACCTACAAATCCCTCAAAATTCATCATTTTTCACCATAGATATAGACAGCTTGTATACTAATATTGACACCCAGGCTGGACTATTGGCTGTAAAAGACATAATGACAAAGTATCCTAATATCAAAAGGCCGGATCAGGCGCTATTAGAACTATTGGAAATAAACCTTACTAAAAATGATTTCGAGTTTAACGGACAATTTTATTTACAAGTAAAAGGTACGGCAATGGGCAAAAAATTTGCACCTGCCTATGCCAACATTTTTATGGCGGATTGGGAGGAAAAAGCCCTGGCAAAATGCCCCAAAAAGCCGCTCCATTATTATAGATATTTGGACGACATTTGGGGGATTTGGACCTACTCTAGGGAGAGTTTTGATGAATTTATTAACGTGTTGAATACACACGATGCTTCTATTACTTTGAAGTATGTTTCAAATGACCATTCGGTAGACTTTCTAGACACTACAGTATTCAAAGGACCAACATTCACACACACACACAAATTGGACATCAAGGTTCATTTTAAGGACACGGACACACACGCGCTGCTCTTTAAAACGAGCTTTCATCCTACGCACACATACAGGGGATTAATAAAATCACAGCTGATGAGATTCCGCAAAATATGTACACGAAGTTCGGATTTCATAACAGCAGGCAAAATACTGTTCAGGGCTCTAAGAAAAAGGGGATATTCCAGATCATTTCTAAGACACTGCTTAAAAAACTATGGAGATCAAAAACCAAAAATAGATAAAAACATGATTCCTCTGATAACAACATTTTCCACTATGAGTAGAATAATAAATAACAAACTTAAAAACAATTTTAAAACAATGATTCAAGATCAGGGACTATTGGATAAATTCCAAGTAATTTCAGCTTATAGGAGGAATAAAAACTTAAAAGATCTATTGGTCAAGGCAACACTTACACCAATACATCAGAAGAAAAACAAGATTTTATTGGAAGTGTTTTGCAAACTTAAATTTGTCAGAAACATGCACACCAAGACAAATTTTATTATTAAACAAAATTTTACACCACAGACATCTAATTGCGTGTATATAATATTCTGCAAAAAATGTGGAAAACAATATGTAGGGGAAACCAAAAATTCAATAGCCACAAGAATGACACAGCATAGGTATAATTTGAGAAACAAGATAAAAACAAATACTCCCCTGGTCAAACATTTTATATCACATGGACCACAATCAATTAAGGTAGCAGGCCTCCAACATAATTCGACTTGGACGGATATGGAACGGAAAAAAATGGAGAGAAGATGGATTTTCCTCCTTAATACGAAGGAGCCAATTGGCTTAAATATAACCTATTAGACTAAATAAGAACTGGACGTGGCATATTGCCCTAAACTTAACCATTTTAGAATCTATGCCTAAACCTAAGTCCCTATTACTATTGCATAACCCTAATTTACATTTACTCTGCCTAAAAAACCTAGTCAGGGATTCTAGCCCTAACCCTAACCATTTTTTAAATTTATGCCTAAACCTAAGTCCCTATTACTATTGCATAACCCTAATTTACATTTACTCTGCCTAAAAAACCTAGTCAGAGATTTTAGCCCTAACCCTAACCATTTTTTAATTTATGCCTAATCCTAAGTCCCTATTACTACTGCATAACCCTAATTTACGTTTGCTCTGCCTAAAAAACCTAGTCAGAGATTTTAGCCCTAACCCTAACCATTTTTTAATTTATGCCTAATCCTAAGTCACTATTACTACTGCATAACCCTAATTTACGTTTGCTCTGCCTAAAAACCTAGACAGGGATACTAGCCCTAACCTTAACCATTTTTTAATCTATGCCTAAAGCTAAATTTAATTTCATAAAGTGATTACATGGTTTATTAGAATAAAAACACATTGACAACTCAAATAAGGAACATGTGGTCGATGGATAGGTTAGAACAAGCACAGCTTGGCTCTTCATAATTTATTTAAAATCCAAAATTTAATTTCATAAAGTGATCACATGGTTTATTACAATAACAACACATTGACAACTCAAATAAGGAACATGTGGTCGATGGATAGGTTAGAACAAGCACAGCTTGTCTCTACATAATGTGTTTAAAATCATAAAGTCACAAGTTCATTTTTATAAAGTGTGAAAAATATAAAAACAAATAAATATATAATTAAGTTAAAAATATAGATTCATGGATACACGGTATCATGAAGACAATAGAAGGAAACTGGCTTTGTTCACAGTCACAAGAAGTGAAGGATCACAAGTGGAATCAACAAGGGGGAGGAGTCTGAGGGGCAGCTTATATATAGAGGTGCCCTCAGGCTCCTCACTCACTCTTGCTCTGATCATCGTAGTGGAAGGACCTCACAGCTCAGACTTGTAGCCATAGATTTAATATCTTACGTGCCTCATAGACCTGAAGAAGACCCAAGAGGGTCGAAACGTAGTCAGGTGGCACGTTACACAGTGACTCGGTCACGTGTTTTTCAGTTTTGGATTTTATTTTCAGTTTGTTTCTTTGAGTTTTGGTTTTAATTTCATAAATTGGACACTTTATATACAAATTATTGATTAGATATACCTCACTAGTAAATATAAAAAAACCTATTACAGTATTATAAATTATAATTCATTATAGAAAAATACCCAAGGCGATATTAACAACTATTACAACACTTATAAATAAATCAAATCACATAGAACTCAGAATGGGTTACTATGAACAAAACAATGGGGGATGGACGACAGTGACATACGGGAGGCGACAAGGTCGTCCCCGTCAACGCGATTTGGACCCGGTAGCCCCCTGGAGGAAGGACCGTGCACCTTCCGCCACCTCTAAAAGGAGGCGGATTAATTTCCCCTATCCTAACCCTAACCCTAACCCTAACCCTAACCCTAACCCTAACCCTAACCCTAACCCTAACCCTAACCCTAACCCTAACCCTAACCCTAACCCTAACCCTAACCCTAACCCTAACCCTAACCCTAACCCTAACCCTAACCCTAACCCTAACCCTAACCCTAACCCTAACCCTAACCCTAACCCTAACCCTAACCCTAACCCTAACCCTAACCCTAACCCTAACCCTAACCCTAACCCTAACCCTAACCCTAACCCTAACCCTAACCCTAACCCTAACCCTAACCCTAACCCTAACCCTAACCCTAACCCTAACCCTAACCCTAACCCTAACCCTAACGCGATTTGGACCCGGTAGCCCCCTGGAGGAAGGACCGTGCACCTTCCGCCACCTCTAAAAGGAGGCGGATTAATTTCCCCTATCCTAACCCTAACCCTAACCCTAACCCTAACCCTAACCCTAACCCTAACCCTAACCCTAACCCTAACCCTAACCCTAACCCTAACCCTAACCCTAACCCTAACCCTAACCCTAACCCTAACCCTAACCCTAACCCTAACCCTAACCCTCCACACCAATTGGTTTGAAAATCTTTAATTGGGAAGTAACAGGAGTATAGACCAAAAATATGGCAAAAAGTACACTGAAATGCCCCACCCAACTTGGTGTAGTATGGTTATGTAGGTGATAAAAAATCCCAAATATTATATAACTGGAGCTATTAATCTGAATTCACAACAAAAGCATAGTAAAGGATTGAGATGAAAAAGGGAAACTGTGATGCCAAGGAACTGGGAAATTCTGGACTGGGAAATTCTTCAAAGGGGAGGAGCTAGATGGGATATAAAAGCAGGGACACAAGCTCTCACAGAGACTCACAATGGGGACGACACATGACTAATTCGAACTGACATACTTACCTGCCCTTGCCTGATGAAGAAACAAAAGATTTCGAAACGTCGCGACAGGGCTTCCAGACTAAACCAAAATTTACTTACCTGACTAAGCCACGAACCCTCCCTCGGATGAGTGGAGAGACTTAAGCATAAAAAATGTATATTTGTAAAAAGTTCGTTTAAAGTTTAATAGAAATAGTCCACGTATCTGTAATCACAGCGTGTAATAACTACATTACTAGTTTAAGGGCACAGGACCTGTGACAAATGGGGACCAGGGAGCCCCCTGGAGTGAAGGACCGTGCACCTCCTGCCACCTTTTTAAAGGAGGCAGGATCATTTTCCCCTATCCTAACCCGCCAGTGCCTCCTCCGGGTTCTCGCTTCCTGGTCCTCAGTCCAGTAGTCTTGTGCTTTTAATGACTCTCTTAGTCAAATGTTCTGGACTTCAACTCTAATTTGAGAAGACAGTCATGAAACCCCTATCCCTAATCAGAGACCCTCTATTCTAACCCTAACCATAGGACCCCTTGCCTGAACCTAACCTCTAACCCCTAAGCAGGGCAATTTATCTGTAATAACCTCACCCAACTACTTTGTTGTTGAACGAAAACGAAGACTCCACACCAATTGGTTTGAAAATCTTTAATTGGGAAGTAACAGGAGTATAGACCAAAAATATGGCAAAAAGTACACTGAAATGCCCCACCCAACTTGGTGTAGTATGGTTATGTAGGTGATAAAAAATCCCAAATATTATATAACTGGAGCTATTAATCTGAATTCACAACAAAAGCATAGTAAAGGATTGAGATGAAAAAGGGAAACTGTGATGCCAAGGAACTGGGAAATTCTGGACTGGGAAATTCTTCAAAGGGGAGGAGCTAGATGGGATATAAAAGCAGGGACACAAGCTCTCACAGAGACTCACAATGGGGACGACACATGACTAATTCGAACTGACATACTTACCTGCCCTTGCCTGATGAAGAAACAAAAGATTTCGAAACGTCGCGACAGGGCTTCCAGACTAAACCAAAATTTACTTACCTGACTAAGCCACGAACCCTCCCTCGGATGAGTGGAGAGACTTAAGCATAAAAAATGTATATTTGTAAAAAGTTCGTTTAAAGTTTAATAGAAATAGTCCACGTATCTGTAATCACAGCGTGTAATAACTACATTACTAGTTTAAGGGCACAGGACCTGTGACAAATGGGGACCAGGGAGCCCCCTGGAGTGAAGGACCGTGCACCTCCTGCCACCTTTTTAAAGGAGGCAGGATCATTTTCCCCTATCCTAACCCGCCAGTGCCTCCTCCGGGTTCTCGCTTCCTGGTCCTCAGTCCAGTAGTCTTGTGCTTTTAATGACTCTCTTAGTCAAATGTTCTGGACTTCAACTCTAATTTGAGAAGACAGTCATGAAACCCCTATCCCTAATCAGAGACCCTCTATTCTAACCCTAACCATAGGACCCCTTGCCTGAACCTAACCTCTAACCCCTAAGCAGGGCAATTTATCTGTAATAACCTCACCCAACTACTTTGTTGTTGAACGAAAACGAAGACTCCACACCAATTGGTTTGAAAATCTTTAATTGGGAAGTAACAGGAGTATAGACCAAAAATATGGCAAAAAGTACACTGAAATGCCCCACCCAACTTGGTGTAGTATGGTTATGTAGGTGATAAAAAATCCCAAATATTATATAACTGGAGCTATTAATCTGAATTCACAACAAAAGCATAGTAAAGGATTGAGATGAAAAAGGGAAACTGTGATGCCAAGGAACTGGGAAATTCTGGACTGGGAAATTCTTCAAAGGGGAGGAGCTAGATGGGATATAAAAGCAGGGACACAAGCTCTCACAGAGACTCACAATGGGGACGACACATGACTAATTCGAACTGACATACTTACCTGCCCTTGCCTGATGAAGAAACAAAAGATTTCGAAACGTCGCGACAGGGCTTCCAGACTAAACCAAAATTTACTTACCTGACTAAGCCACGAACCCTCCCTCGGATGAGTGGAGAGACTTAAGCATAAAAAATGTATATTTGTAAAAAGTTCGTTTAAAGTTTAATAGAAATAGTCCACGTATCTGTAATCACAGCGTGTAATAACTACATTACTAGTTTAAGGGCACAGGACCTGTGACAAATGGGGACCAGGGAGCCCCCTGGAGTGAAGGACCGTGCACCTCCTGCCACCTTTTTAAAGGAGGCAGGATCATTTTCCCCTATCCTAACCCGCCAGTGCCTCCTCCGGGTTCTCGCTTCCTGGTCCTCAGTCCAGTAGTCTTGTGCTTTTAATGACTCTCTTAGTCAAATGTTCTGGACTTCAACTCTAATTTGAGAAGACAGTCATGAAACCCCTATCCCTAATCAGAGACCCTCTATTCTAACCCTAACCATAGGACCCCTTGCCTGAACCTAACCTCTAACCCCTAAGCAGGGCAATTTATCTGTAATAACCTCACCCAACTACTTTGTTGTTGAACGAAAACGAAGACTCCACACCAATTGGTTTGAAAATCTTTAATTGGGAAGTAACAGGAGTATAGACCAAAAATATGGCAAAAAGTACACTGAAATGCCCCACCCAACTTGGTGTAGTATGGTTATGTAGGTGATAAAAAATCCCAAATATTATATAACTGGAGCTATTAATCTGAATTCACAACAAAAGCATAGTAAAGGATTGAGATGAAAAAGGGAAACTGTGATGCCAAGGAACTGGGAAATTCTGGACTGGGAAATTCTTCAAAGGGGAGGAGCTAGATGGGATATAAAAGCAGGGACACAAGCTCTCACAGAGACTCACAATGGGGACGACACATGACTAATTCGAACTGACATACTTACCTGCCCTTGCCTGATGAAGAAACAAAAGATTTCGAAACGTCGCGACAGGGCTTCCAGACTAAACCAAAATTTACTTACCTGACTAAGCCACGAACCCTCCCTCGGATGAGTGGAGAGACTTAAGCATAAAAAATGTATATTTGTAAAAAGTTCGTTTAAAGTTTAATAGAAATAGTCCACGTATCTGTAATCACAGCGTGTAATAACTACATTACTAGTTTAAGGGCACAGGACCTGTGACAAATGGGGACCAGGGAGCCCCCTGGAGTGAAGGACCGTGCACCTCCTGCCACCTTTTTAAAGGAGGCAGGATCATTTTCCCCTATCCTAACCCGCCAGTGCCTCCTCCGGGTTCTCGCTTCCTGGTCCTCAGTCCAGTAGTCTTGTGCTTTTAATGACTCTCTTAGTCAAATGTTCTGGACTTCAACTCTAATTTGAGAAGACAGTCATGAAACCCCTATCCCTAATCAGAGACCCTCTATTCTAACCCTAACCATAGGACCCCTTGCCTGAACCTAACCTCTAACCCCTAAGCAGGGCAATTTATCTGTAATAACCTCACCCAACTACTTTGTTGTTGAACGAAAACGAAGACTCCACACCAATTGGTTTGAAAATCTTTAATTGGGAAGTAACAGGAGTATAGACCAAAAATATGGCAAAAAGTACACTGAAATGCCCCACCCAACTTGGTGTAGTATGGTTATGTAGGTGATAAAAAATCCCAAATATTATATAACTGGAGCTATTAATCTGAATTCACAACAAAAGCATAGTAAAGGATTGAGATGAAAAAGGGAAACTGTGATGCCAAGGAACTGGGAAATTCTGGACTGGGAAATTCTTCAAAGGGGAGGAGCTAGATGGGATATAAAAGCAGGGACACAAGCTCTCACAGAGACTCACAATGGGGACGACACATGACTAATTCGAACTGACATACTTACCTGCCCTTGCCTGATGAAGAAACAAAAGATTTCGAAACGTCGCGACAGGGCTTCCAGACTAAACCAAAATTTACTTACCTGACTAAGCCACGAACCCTCCCTCGGATGAGTGGAGAGACTTAAGCATAAAAAATGTATATTTGTAAAAAGTTCGTTTAAAGTTTAATAGAAATAGTCCACGTATCTGTAATCACAGCGTGTAATAACTACATTACTAGTTTAAGGGCACAGGACCTGTGACAAATGGGGACCAGGGAGCCCCCTGGAGTGAAGGACCGTGCACCTCCTGCCACCTTTTTAAAGGAGGCAGGATCATTTTCCCCTATCCTAACCCGCCAGTGCCTCCTCCGGGTTCTCGCTTCCTGGTCCTCAGTCCAGTAGTCTTGTGCTTTTAATGACTCTCTTAGTCAAATGTTCTGGACTTCAACTCTAATTTGAGAAGACAGTCATGAAACCCCTATCCCTAATCAGAGACCCTCTATTCTAACCCTAACCATAGGACCCCTTGCCTGAACCTAACCTCTAACCCCTAAGCAGGGCAATTTATCTGTAATAACCTCACCCAACTACTTTGTTGTTGAACGAAAACGAAGACTCCACACCAATTGGTTTGAAAATCTTTAATTGGGAAGTAACAGGAGTATAGACCAAAAATATGGCAAAAAGTACACTGAAATGCCCCACCCAACTTGGTGTAGTATGGTTATGTAGGTGATAAAAAATCCCAAATATTATATAACTGGAGCTATTAATCTGAATTCACAACAAAAGCATAGTAAAGGATTGAGATGAAAAAGGGAAACTGTGATGCCAAGGAACTGGGAAATTCTGGACTGGGAAATTCTTCAAAGGGGAGGAGCTAGATGGGATATAAAAGCAGGGACACAAGCTCTCACAGAGACTCACAATGGGGACGACACATGACTAATTCGAACTGACATACTTACCTGCCCTTGCCTGATGAAGAAACAAAAGATTTCGAAACGTCGCGACAGGGCTTCCAGACTAAACCAAAATTTACTTACCTGACTAAGCCACGAACCCTCCCTCGGATGAGTGGAGAGACTTAAGCATAAAAAATGTATATTTGTAAAAAGTTCGTTTAAAGTTTAATAGAAATAGTCCACGTATCTGTAATCACAGCGTGTAATAACTACATTACTAGTTTAAGGGCACAGGACCTGTGACAAATGGGGACCAGGGAGCCCCCTGGAGTGAAGGACCGTGCACCTCCTGCCACCTTTTTAAAGGAGGCAGGATCATTTTCCCCTATCCTAACCCGCCAGTGCCTCCTCCGGGTTCTCGCTTCCTGGTCCTCAGTCCAGTAGTCTTGTGCTTTTAATGACTCTCTTAGTCAAATGTTCTGGACTTCAACTCTAATTTGAGAAGACAGTCATGAAACCCCTATCCCTAATCAGAGACCCTCTATTCTAACCCTAACCATAGGACCCCTTGCCTGAACCTAACCTCTAACCCCTAAGCAGGGCAATTTATCTGTAATAACCTCACCCAACTACTTTGTTGTTGAACGAAAACGAAGACTCCACACCAATTGGTTTGAAAATCTTTAATTGGGAAGTAACAGGAGTATAGACCAAAAATATGGCAAAAAGTACACTGAAATGCCCCACCCAACTTGGTGTAGTATGGTTATGTAGGTGATAAAAAATCCCAAATATTATATAACTGGAGCTATTAATCTGAATTCACAACAAAAGCATAGTAAAGGATTGAGATGAAAAAGGGAAACTGTGATGCCAAGGAACTGGGAAATTCTGGACTGGGAAATTCTTCAAAGGGGAGGAGCTAGATGGGATATAAAAGCAGGGACACAAGCTCTCACAGAGACTCACAATGGGGACGACACATGACTAATTCGAACTGACATACTTACCTGCCCTTGCCTGATGAAGAAACAAAAGATTTCGAAACGTCGCGACAGGGCTTCCAGACTAAACCAAAATTTACTTACCTGACTAAGCCACGAACCCTCCCTCGGATGAGTGGAGAGACTTAAGCATAAAAAATGTATATTTGTAAAAAGTTCGTTTAAAGTTTAATAGAAATAGTCCACGTATCTGTAATCACAGCGTGTAATAACTACATTACTAGTTTAAGGGCACAGGACCTGTGACAAATGGGGACCAGGGAGCCCCCTGGAGTGAAGGACCGTGCACCTCCTGCCACCTTTTTAAAGGAGGCAGGATCATTTTCCCCTATCCTAACCCGCCAGTGCCTCCTCCGGGTTCTCGCTTCCTGGTCCTCAGTCCAGTAGTCTTGTGCTTTTAATGACTCTCTTAGTCAAATGTTCTGGACTTCAACTCTAATTTGAGAAGACAGTCATGAAACCCCTATCCCTAATCAGAGACCCTCTATTCTAACCCTAACCATAGGACCCCTTGCCTGAACCTAACCTCTAACCCCTAAGCAGGGCAATTTATCTGTAATAACCTCACCCAACTACTTTGTTGTTGAACGAAAACGAAGACTCCACACCAATTGGTTTGAAAATCTTTAATTGGGAAGTAACAGGAGTATAGACCAAAAATATGGCAAAAAGTACACTGAAATGCCCCACCCAACTTGGTGTAGTATGGTTATGTAGGTGATAAAAAATCCCAAATATTATATAACTGGAGCTATTAATCTGAATTCACAACAAAAGCATAGTAAAGGATTGAGATGAAAAAGGGAAACTGTGATGCCAAGGAACTGGGAAATTCTGGACTGGGAAATTCTTCAAAGGGGAGGAGCTAGATGGGATATAAAAGCAGGGACACAAGCTCTCACAGAGACTCACAATGGGGACGACACATGACTAATTCGAACTGACATACTTACCTGCCCTTGCCTGATGAAGAAACAAAAGATTTCGAAACGTCGCGACAGGGCTTCCAGACTAAACCAAAATTTACTTACCTGACTAAGCCACGAACCCTCCCTCGGATGAGTGGAGAGACTTAAGCATAAAAAATGTATATTTGTAAAAAGTTCGTTTAAAGTTTAATAGAAATAGTCCACGTATCTGTAATCACAGCGTGTAATAACTACATTACTAGTTTAAGGGCACAGGACCTGTGACAAATGGGGACCAGGGAGCCCCCTGGAGTGAAGGACCGTGCACCTCCTGCCACCTTTTTAAAGGAGGCAGGATCATTTTCCCCTATCCTAACCCGCCAGTGCCTCCTCCGGGTTCTCGCTTCCTGGTCCTCAGTCCAGTAGTCTTGTGCTTTTAATGACTCTCTTAGTCAAATGTTCTGGACTTCAACTCTAATTTGAGAAGACAGTCATGAAACCCCTATCCCTAATCAGAGACCCTCTATTCTAACCCTAACCATAGGACCCCTTGCCTGAACCTAACCTCTAACCCCTAAGCAGGGCAATTTATCTGTAATAACCTCACCCAACTACTTTGTTGTTGAACGAAAACGAAGACTCCACACCAATTGGTTTGAAAATCTTTAATTGGGAAGTAACAGGAGTATAGACCAAAAATATGGCAAAAAGTACACTGAAATGCCCCACCCAACTTGGTGTAGTATGGTTATGTAGGTGATAAAAAATCCCAAATATTATATAACTGGAGCTATTAATCTGAATTCACAACAAAAGCATAGTAAAGGATTGAGATGAAAAAGGGAAACTGTGATGCCAAGGAACTGGGAAATTCTGGACTGGGAAATTCTTCAAAGGGGAGGAGCTAGATGGGATATAAAAGCAGGGACACAAGCTCTCACAGAGACTCACAATGGGGACGACACATGACTAATTCGAACTGACATACTTACCTGCCCTTGCCTGATGAAGAAACAAAAGATTTCGAAACGTCGCGACAGGGCTTCCAGACTAAACCAAAATTTACTTACCTGACTAAGCCACGAACCCTCCCTCGGATGAGTGGAGAGACTTAAGCATAAAAAATGTATATTTGTAAAAAGTTCGTTTAAAGTTTAATAGAAATAGTCCACGTATCTGTAATCACAGCGTGTAATAACTACATTACTAGTTTAAGGGCACAGGACCTGTGACAAATGGGGACCAGGGAGCCCCCTGGAGTGAAGGACCGTGCACCTCCTGCCACCTTTTTAAAGGAGGCAGGATCATTTTCCCCTATCCTAACCCGCCAGTGCCTCCTCCGGGTTCTCGCTTCCTGGTCCTCAGTCCAGTAGTCTTGTGCTTTTAATGACTCTCTTAGTCAAATGTTCTGGACTTCAACTCTAATTTGAGAAGACAGTCATGAAACCCCTATCCCTAATCAGAGACCCTCTATTCTAACCCTAACCATAGGACCCCTTGCCTGAACCTAACCTCTAACCCCTAAGCAGGGCAATTTATCTGTAATAACCTCACCCAACTACTTTGTTGTTGAACGAAAACGAAGACTCCACACCAATTGGTTTGAAAATCTTTAATTGGGAAGTAACAGGAGTATAGACCAAAAATATGGCAAAAAGTACACTGAAATGCCCCACCCAACTTGGTGTAGTATGGTTATGTAGGTGATAAAAAATCCCAAATATTATATAACTGGAGCTATTAATCTGAATTCACAACAAAAGCATAGTAAAGGATTGAGATGAAAAAGGGAAACTGTGATGCCAAGGAACTGGGAAATTCTGGACTGGGAAATTCTTCAAAGGGGAGGAGCTAGATGGGATATAAAAGCAGGGACACAAGCTCTCACAGAGACTCACAATGGGGACGACACATGACTAATTCGAACTGACATACTTACCTGCCCTTGCCTGATGAAGAAACAAAAGATTTCGAAACGTCGCGACAGGGCTTCCAGACTAAACCAAAATTTACTTACCTGACTAAGCCACGAACCCTCCCTCGGATGAGTGGAGAGACTTAAGCATAAAAAATGTATATTTGTAAAAAGTTCGTTTAAAGTTTAATAGAAATAGTCCACGTATCTGTAATCACAGCGTGTAATAACTACATTACTAGTTTAAGGGCACAGGACCTGTGACAAATGGGGACCAGGGAGCCCCCTGGAGTGAAGGACCGTGCACCTCCTGCCACCTTTTTAAAGGAGGCAGGATCATTTTCCCCTATCCTAACCCGCCAGTGCCTCCTCCGGGTTCTCGCTTCCTGGTCCTCAGTCCAGTAGTCTTGTGCTTTTAATGACTCTCTTAGTCAAATGTTCTGGACTTCAACTCTAATTTGAGAAGACAGTCATGAAACCCCTATCCCTAATCAGAGACCCTCTATTCTAACCCTAACCATAGGACCCCTTGCCTGAACCTAACCTCTAACCCCTAAGCAGGGCAATTTATCTGTAATAACCTCACCCAACTACTTTGTTGTTGAACGAAAACGAAGACTCCACACCAATTGGTTTGAAAATCTTTAATTGGGAAGTAACAGGAGTATAGACCAAAAATATGGCAAAAAGTACACTGAAATGCCCCACCCAACTTGGTGTAGTATGGTTATGTAGGTGATAAAAAATCCCAAATATTATATAACTGGAGCTATTAATCTGAATTCACAACAAAAGCATAGTAAAGGATTGAGATGAAAAAGGGAAACTGTGATGCCAAGGAACTGGGAAATTCTGGACTGGGAAATTCTTCAAAGGGGAGGAGCTAGATGGGATATAAAAGCAGGGACACAAGCTCTCACAGAGACTCACAATGGGGACGACACATGACTAATTCGAACTGACATACTTACCTGCCCTTGCCTGATGAAGAAACAAAAGATTTCGAAACGTCGCGACAGGGCTTCCAGACTAAACCAAAATTTACTTACCTGACTAAGCCACGAACCCTCCCTCGGATGAGTGGAGAGACTTAAGCATAAAAAATGTATATTTGTAAAAAGTTCGTTTAAAGTTTAATAGAAATAGTCCACGTATCTGTAATCACAGCGTGTAATAACTACATTACTAGTTTAAGGGCACAGGACCTGTGACAAATGGGGACCAGGGAGCCCCCTGGAGTGAAGGACCGTGCACCTCCTGCCACCTTTTTAAAGGAGGCAGGATCATTTTCCCCTATCCTAACCCGCCAGTGCCTCCTCCGGGTTCTCGCTTCCTGGTCCTCAGTCCAGTAGTCTTGTGCTTTTAATGACTCTCTTAGTCAAATGTTCTGGACTTCAACTCTAATTTGAGAAGACAGTCATGAAACCCCTATCCCTAATCAGAGACCCTCTATTCTAACCCTAACCATAGGACCCCTTGCCTGAACCTAACCTCTAACCCCTAAGCAGGGCAATTTATCTGTAATAACCTCACCCAACTACTTTGTTGTTGAACGAAAACGAAGACTCCACACCAATTGGTTTGAAAATCTTTAATTGGGAAGTAACAGGAGTATAGACCAAAAATATGGCAAAAAGTACACTGAAATGCCCCACCCAACTTGGTGTAGTATGGTTATGTAGGTGATAAAAAATCCCAAATATTATATAACTGGAGCTATTAATCTGAATTCACAACAAAAGCATAGTAAAGGATTGAGATGAAAAAGGGAAACTGTGATGCCAAGGAACTGGGAAATTCTGGACTGGGAAATTCTTCAAAGGGGAGGAGCTAGATGGGATATAAAAGCAGGGACACAAGCTCTCACAGAGACTCACAATGGGGACGACACATGACTAATTCGAACTGACATACTTACCTGCCCTTGCCTGATGAAGAAACAAAAGATTTCGAAACGTCGCGACAGGGCTTCCAGACTAAACCAAAATTTACTTACCTGACTAAGCCACGAACCCTCCCTCGGATGAGTGGAGAGACTTAAGCATAAAAAATGTATATTTGTAAAAAGTTCGTTTAAAGTTTAATAGAAATAGTCCACGTATCTGTAATCACAGCGTGTAATAACTACATTACTAGTTTAAGGGCACAGGACCTGTGACAAATGGGGACCAGGGAGCCCCCTGGAGTGAAGGACCGTGCACCTCCTGCCACCTTTTTAAAGGAGGCAGGATCATTTTCCCCTATCCTAACCCGCCAGTGCCTCCTCCGGGTTCTCGCTTCCTGGTCCTCAGTCCAGTAGTCTTGTGCTTTTAATGACTCTCTTAGTCAAATGTTCTGGACTTCAACTCTAATTTGAGAAGACAGTCATGAAACCCCTATCCCTAATCAGAGACCCTCTATTCTAACCCTAACCATAGGACCCCTTGCCTGAACCTAACCTCTAACCCCTAAGCAGGGCAATTTATCTGTAATAACCTCACCCAACTACTTTGTTGTTGAACGAAAACGAAGACTCCACACCAATTGGTTTGAAAATCTTTAATTGGGAAGTAACAGGAGTATAGACCAAAAATATGGCAAAAAGTACACTGAAATGCCCCACCCAACTTGGTGTAGTATGGTTATGTAGGTGATAAAAAATCCCAAATATTATATAACTGGAGCTATTAATCTGAATTCACAACAAAAGCATAGTAAAGGATTGAGATGAAAAAGGGAAACTGTGATGCCAAGGAACTGGGAAATTCTGGACTGGGAAATTCTTCAAAGGGGAGGAGCTAGATGGGATATAAAAGCAGGGACACAAGCTCTCACAGAGACTCACAATGGGGACGACACATGACTAATTCGAACTGACATACTTACCTGCCCTTGCCTGATGAAGAAACAAAAGATTTCGAAACGTCGCGACAGGGCTTCCAGACTAAACCAAAATTTACTTACCTGACTAAGCCACGAACCCTCCCTCGGATGAGTGGAGAGACTTAAGCATAAAAAATGTATATTTGTAAAAAGTTCGTTTAAAGTTTAATAGAAATAGTCCACGTATCTGTAATCACAGCGTGTAATAACTACATTACTAGTTTAAGGGCACAGGACCTGTGACAAATGGGGACCAGGGAGCCCCCTGGAGTGAAGGACCGTGCACCTCCTGCCACCTTTTTAAAGGAGGCAGGATCATTTTCCCCTATCCTAACCCGCCAGTGCCTCCTCCGGGTTCTCGCTTCCTGGTCCTCAGTCCAGTAGTCTTGTGCTTTTAATGACTCTCTTAGTCAAATGTTCTGGACTTCAACTCTAATTTGAGAAGACAGTCATGAAACCCCTATCCCTAATCAGAGACCCTCTATTCTAACCCTAACCATAGGACCCCTTGCCTGAACCTAACCTCTAACCCCTAAGCAGGGCAATTTATCTGTAATAACCTCACCCAACTACTTTGTTGTTGAACGAAAACGAAGACTCCACACCAATTGGTTTGAAAATCTTTAATTGGGAAGTAACAGGAGTATAGACCAAAAATATGGCAAAAAGTACACTGAAATGCCCCACCCAACTTGGTGTAGTATGGTTATGTAGGTGATAAAAAATCCCAAATATTATATAACTGGAGCTATTAATCTGAATTCACAACAAAAGCATAGTAAAGGATTGAGATGAAAAAGGGAAACTGTGATGCCAAGGAACTGGGAAATTCTGGACTGGGAAATTCTTCAAAGGGGAGGAGCTAGATGGGATATAAAAGCAGGGACACAAGCTCTCACAGAGACTCACAATGGGGACGACACATGACTAATTCGAACTGACATACTTACCTGCCCTTGCCTGATGAAGAAACAAAAGATTTCGAAACGTCGCGACAGGGCTTCCAGACTAAACCAAAATTTACTTACCTGACTAAGCCACGAACCCTCCCTCGGATGAGTGGAGAGACTTAAGCATAAAAAATGTATATTTGTAAAAAGTTCGTTTAAAGTTTAATAGAAATAGTCCACGTATCTGTAATCACAGCGTGTAATAACTACATTACTAGTTTAAGGGCACAGGACCTGTGACAAATGGGGACCAGGGAGCCCCCTGGAGTGAAGGACCGTGCACCTCCTGCCACCTTTTTAAAGGAGGCAGGATCATTTTCCCCTATCCTAACCCGCCAGTGCCTCCTCCGGGTTCTCGCTTCCTGGTCCTCAGTCCAGTAGTCTTGTGCTTTTAATGACTCTCTTAGTCAAATGTTCTGGACTTCAACTCTAATTTGAGAAGACAGTCATGAAACCCCTATCCCTAATCAGAGACCCTCTATTCTAACCCTAACCATAGGACCCCTTGCCTGAACCTAACCTCTAACCCCTAAGCAGGGCAATTTATCTGTAATAACCTCACCCAACTACTTTGTTGTTGAACGAAAACGAAGACTCCACACCAATTGGTTTGAAAATCTTTAATTGGGAAGTAACAGGAGTATAGACCAAAAATATGGCAAAAAGTACACTGAAATGCCCCACCCAACTTGGTGTAGTATGGTTATGTAGGTGATAAAAAATCCCAAATATTATATAACTGGAGCTATTAATCTGAATTCACAACAAAAGCATAGTAAAGGATTGAGATGAAAAAGGGAAACTGTGATGCCAAGGAACTGGGAAATTCTGGACTGGGAAATTCTTCAAAGGGGAGGAGCTAGATGGGATATAAAAGCAGGGACACAAGCTCTCACAGAGACTCACAATGGGGACGACACATGACTAATTCGAACTGACATACTTACCTGCCCTTGCCTGATGAAGAAACAAAAGATTTCGAAACGTCGCGACAGGGCTTCCAGACTAAACCAAAATTTACTTACCTGACTAAGCCACGAACCCTCCCTCGGATGAGTGGAGAGACTTAAGCATAAAAAATGTATATTTGTAAAAAGTTCGTTTAAAGTTTAATAGAAATAGTCCACGTATCTGTAATCACAGCGTGTAATAACTACATTACTAGTTTAAGGGCACAGGACCTGTGACAAATGGGGACCAGGGAGCCCCCTGGAGTGAAGGACCGTGCACCTCCTGCCACCTTTTTAAAGGAGGCAGGATCATTTTCCCCTATCCTAACCCGCCAGTGCCTCCTCCGGGTTCTCGCTTCCTGGTCCTCAGTCCAGTAGTCTTGTGCTTTTAATGACTCTCTTAGTCAAATGTTCTGGACTTCAACTCTAATTTGAGAAGACAGTCATGAAACCCCTATCCCTAATCAGAGACCCTCTATTCTAACCCTAACCATAGGACCCCTTGCCTGAACCTAACCTCTAACCCCTAAGCAGGGCAATTTATCTGTAATAACCTCACCCAACTACTTTGTTGTTGAACGAAAACGAAGACTCCACACCAATTGGTTTGAAAATCTTTAATTGGGAAGTAACAGGAGTATAGACCAAAAATATGGCAAAAAGTACACTGAAATGCCCCACCCAACTTGGTGTAGTATGGTTATGTAGGTGATAAAAAATCCCAAATATTATATAACTGGAGCTATTAATCTGAATTCACAACAAAAGCATAGTAAAGGATTGAGATGAAAAAGGGAAACTGTGATGCCAAGGAACTGGGAAATTCTGGACTGGGAAATTCTTCAAAGGGAGGAGCTAGATGGGATATAAAAGCAGGGACACAAGCTCTCACAGAGACTCACAATGGGGACGACACATGACTAATTCGAACTGACATACTTACCTGCCCTTGCCTGATGAAGAAACAAAAGATTTCGAAACGTCGCGACAGGGCTTCCAGACTAAACCAAAATTTACTTACCTGACTAAGCCACGAACCCTCCCTCGGATGAGTGGAGAGACTTAAGCATAAAAAATGTATTATTTGTAAAAAGTTCGTTTAAAGTTTAATAGAAATAGTCCACGTATCTGTAATCACAGCGTGTAATAACTACATTACTAGTTTAAGGGCACAGGACCTGTGACAAATGGGGACCAGGGAGCCCCCTGGAGTGAAGGACCGTGCACCTCCTGCCACCTTTTTAAAGGAGGCAGGATTCATTTTCCCCTATCCTAACCCGCCAGTGCTCCTCCGGGTTCTCGCTTCCTGGTCCTCAGTCCAGTAGTCTTGTGCTTTTAATGACTCTCTTAGTCAAATGTTCTGGACTTCAACTCTAATTTGAGAAGACAGTCATGAAACCCCTATCCCTAATCAGAGACCCTCTATTCTAACCCTAACCATAGGACCCCTTGCCTGAACCTAACCTCTAACCCCTAAGCAGGGCAATTTATCTGTAATAACCTCACCCAACTACTTTGTTGTTGAACGAAAACGAAGACTCCCACACCAATTGGTTTTGAAAATCTTTAATTGGGAAGTAACAGGAGTATAGACCAAAAATATG
>NW_026870405.1:5000-31905 GCF_963576545.1 Limanda limanda
CTAACCTAACCCTAACCCTAACCCTAACCCTAACCCTAACCCTAACCCTAACCCTAACCCTAACCCTAACCCTAACCCTAACCCTAACCCTAACCCTAACCCTAACCCTAACCCTAACCCTAACCCTAACCCTAACCCTAACCCTAACCCTAACCCTAACCCTAACCCTAACCCTAACACCTAACCCTAACCCTAACCCTAACCCTAACCCTAACCCTAACCCTAACCCTAACCCTAACCCTAACCCTAACCCTAACCCTAACCCTAACCCTAACCCTAACCCTAACCCTAACCCTAACCCTAACCCTAACCCTAACCCTAACCCTAACCCTAACCCTAACCCTAACCCTAACCCTAACCCTAACCCTAACCCTAACCCTAACCCTAACCCTAACCCTAACCCTAACCCTAACCCTAACCCTAACCCTAACCCTAACCCTAACCCTAACCCTAACCCTAACCCTAACCCTAACCCTAACCCTAACCCTAACCCTAACCCTAACCCTAACCCTAACCCTAACCCTAACCCTAACCCTAACCCTAACCCTAACCCTAACCCTAACCCTAACCCTAACCCTAACCCTAACCCTAACCCTAACCCTAACCCTAACCCTAACCCTAACCCTAACCCTAACCCTAACCCTAACCCTAACCCTAACCCTAACCCTAACCCTAACCCTAACCCTAACCCTAACCCTAACCCTAACCCTAACCCTAACCCTAACCCTAACCCTAACCCTAACCCTAACCCTAACCCTAACCCTAACCCTAACCCTAACCCTAACCCTAACCCTAACCCTAACCCTAACCCTAACCCTAACCCTAACCCTAACCCTAACCCTAACCCTAACCCTAACCCTAACCCTAACCCTAACCCTAACCCTAACCCTAACCCTAACCCTAACCCTAACCCTAACCCTAACCCTAACCCTAACCCTAACCCTAACCCTAACCCTAACCCTAACCCTAACCCTAACCCTAACCCTAACCCTAACCCTAACCCTAACCCTAACCCTAACCCTAACCCTAACCCTAACCCTAACCCTAACCCTAACCCTAACCCTAACCCTAACCCTAACCCTAACCCTAACCCTAACCCTAACCCTAACCCTAACCCTAACCCTAACCCTAACCCTAACCCTAACCCTAACCCTAACCCTAACCCTAACCCTAACCCTAACCCTAACCCTAACCCTAACCCTAACCCTAACCCTAACCCTAACCCTAACCCTAACCCTAACCCTAACCCTAACCCTAACCCTAACCCTAACCCTAACCCTAACCCTAACCCTAACCCTAACCCTAACCCTAACCCTAACCCTAACCCTAACCCTAACCCTAACCCTAACCCTAACCCTAACCCTAACCCTAACCCTAACCCTAACCCTAACCCTAACCCTAACCCTAACCCTAACCCTAACCCTAACCCTAACCCTAACCCTAACCCTAACCCTAACCCTAACCCTAACCCTAACCCTAACCCTAACCCTAACCCTAACCCTAACCCTAACCCTAACCCTAACCCTAACCCTAACCCTAACCCTAACCCTAACCCTAACCCTAACCCTAACCCTAACCCTAACCCTAACCCTAACCCTAACCCTAACCCTAACCCTAACCCTAACCCTAACCCTAACCCTAACCCTAACCCTAACCCTAACCCTAACCCTAACCCTAACCCTAACCCTAACCCTAACCCTAACCCTAACCCTAACCCTAACCCTAACCCTAACCCTAACCCTAACCCTAACCCTAACCCTAACCCTAACCCTAACCCTAACCCTAACCCTAACCCTAACCCTAACCCTAACCCTAACCCTAACCCTAACCCTAACCCTAACCCTAACCCTAACCCTAACCCTAACCCTAACCCTAACCCTAACCCTAACCCTAACCCTAACCCTAACCCTAACCCTAACCCTAACCCTAACCCTAACCCTAACCCTAACCCTAACCCTAACCCTAACCCTAACCCTAACCCTAACCCTAACCCTAACCCTAACCCTAACCCTAACCCTAACCCTAACCCTAACCCTAACCCTAACCCTAACCCACACCAATTGGTTTGAAAATCTTTAATTGGGAAGTAACAGGAGTATAGACCAAAAATATGGCAAAAAGTACACTGAAATGCCCCACCCAACTTGGTGTAGTATGGTTATGTAGGTGATAAAAAATCCCAAATATTATATAACTGGAGCTATTAATCTGAATTCACAACAAAAGCATAGTAAAGGATTGAGATGAAAAAGGGAAACTGTGATGCCAAGGAACTGGGAAATTCTGGACTGGGAAATTCTTCAAAGGGGAGGAGCTAGATGGGATATAAAAGCAGGGACACAAGCTCTCACAGAGACTCACAATGGGGACAACTCATGACTAATTCGAACTGACATACTTACCTGCCCTTGCCTGATGAAGAAACAAAAGATTTCGAAACGTCGCGACAGGGCTTCCAGACTAAACCAAAATTTACTTACCTGACTAAGCCACGAACCCTCCCTCGGACGAGTGGAGAGACTTAAGCATAAAAAATGTATATTTGTAAAAAGTTCGTTTAAAGTTTAATATAAATAGTCCACGTATCTGTAATCACAGCGTGTAATAACTACATTACTAGTTTAAGGGCACAGGACCTGTGACAAATGGGGACCAGGGAGCCCCCTGGAGTGAAGGACCGTGCACCTCCTGCCACCTTTTTAAAGGAGGCAGGATCATTTTCCCCTATCCTAACCCGCCAGTGCCTCCTCCGGGTTCTCGCTTCCTGGTCCTCAGTCCAGTAGTCTTGTGCTTTTAATGACTCTCTTAGTCAAATGTTCTGGACTTCAACTCTAATTTGAGAAGACAGTCATGAAACCCCTATCCCTAATCCGAGACCCTCTATTCTAACCCTAACCATAGGACCCCTTGCCTGAACCTAACCTCTAACCCCTAAGCAGGGCAATTTATCTGTAATAACCTCACCCAACTACTTTGTTGTTGAACGAAAACGAAGACTCCACACCAATTGGTTTGAAAATCTTTAATTGGGAAGTAACAGGAGTATAGACCAAAAATATGGCAAAAAGTACACTGAAATGCCCCACCCAACTTGGTGTAGTATGGTTATGTAGGTGATAAAAAATCCCAAATATTATATAACTGGAGCTATTAATCTGAATTCACAACAAAAGCATAGTAAAGGATTGAGATGAAAAAGGGAAACTGTGATGCCAAGGAACTGGGAAATTCTGGACTGGGAAATTCTTCAAAGGGGAGGAGCTAGATGGGATATAAAAGCAGGGACACAAGCTCTCACAGAGACTCACAATGGGGACAACTCATGACTAATTCGAACTGACATACTTACCTGCCCTTGCCTGATGAAGAAACAAAAGATTTCGAAACGTCGCGACAGGGCTTCCAGACTAAACCAAAATTTACTTACCTGACTAAGCCACGAACCCTCCCTCGGACGAGTGGAGAGACTTAAGCATAAAAAATGTATATTTGTAAAAAGTTCGTTTAAAGTTTAATATAAATAGTCCACGTATCTGTAATCACAGCGTGTAATAACTACATTACTAGTTTAAGGGCACAGGACCTGTGACAAATGGGGACCAGGGAGCCCCCTGGAGTGAAGGACCGTGCACCTCCTGCCACCTTTTTAAAGGAGGCAGGATCATTTTCCCCTATCCTAACCCGCCAGTGCCTCCTCCGGGTTCTCGCTTCCTGGTCCTCAGTCCAGTAGTCTTGTGCTTTTAATGACTCTCTTAGTCAAATGTTCTGGACTTCAACTCTAATTTGAGAAGACAGTCATGAAACCCCTATCCCTAATCCGAGACCCTCTATTCTAACCCTAACCATAGGACCCCTTGCCTGAACCTAACCTCTAACCCCTAAGCAGGGCAATTTATCTGTAATAACCTCACCCAACTACTTTGTTGTTGAACGAAAACGAAGACTCCACACCAATTGGTTTGAAAATCTTTAATTGGGAAGTAACAGGAGTATAGACCAAAAATATGGCAAAAAGTACACTGAAATGCCCCACCCAACTTGGTGTAGTATGGTTATGTAGGTGATAAAAAATCCCAAATATTATATAACTGGAGCTATTAATCTGAATTCACAACAAAAGCATAGTAAAGGATTGAGATGAAAAAGGGAAACTGTGATGCCAAGGAACTGGGAAATTCTGGACTGGGAAATTCTTCAAAGGGGAGGAGCTAGATGGGATATAAAAGCAGGGACACAAGCTCTCACAGAGACTCACAATGGGGACAACTCATGACTAATTCGAACTGACATACTTACCTGCCCTTGCCTGATGAAGAAACAAAAGATTTCGAAACGTCGCGACAGGGCTTCCAGACTAAACCAAAATTTACTTACCTGACTAAGCCACGAACCCTCCCTCGGACGAGTGGAGAGACTTAAGCATAAAAAATGTATATTTGTAAAAAGTTCGTTTAAAGTTTAATATAAATAGTCCACGTATCTGTAATCACAGCGTGTAATAACTACATTACTAGTTTAAGGGCACAGGACCTGTGACAAATGGGGACCAGGGAGCCCCCTGGAGTGAAGGACCGTGCACCTCCTGCCACCTTTTTAAAGGAGGCAGGATCATTTTCCCCTATCCTAACCCGCCAGTGCCTCCTCCGGGTTCTCGCTTCCTGGTCCTCAGTCCAGTAGTCTTGTGCTTTTAATGACTCTCTTAGTCAAATGTTCTGGACTTCAACTCTAATTTGAGAAGACAGTCATGAAACCCCTATCCCTAATCCGAGACCCTCTATTCTAACCCTAACCATAGGACCCCTTGCCTGAACCTAACCTCTAACCCCTAAGCAGGGCAATTTATCTGTAATAACCTCACCCAACTACTTTGTTGTTGAACGAAAACGAAGACTCCACACCAATTGGTTTGAAAATCTTTAATTGGGAAGTAACAGGAGTATAGACCAAAAATATGGCAAAAAGTACACTGAAATGCCCCACCCAACTTGGTGTAGTATGGTTATGTAGGTGATAAAAAATCCCAAATATTATATAACTGGAGCTATTAATCTGAATTCACAACAAAAGCATAGTAAAGGATTGAGATGAAAAAGGGAAACTGTGATGCCAAGGAACTGGGAAATTCTGGACTGGGAAATTCTTCAAAGGGGAGGAGCTAGATGGGATATAAAAGCAGGGACACAAGCTCTCACAGAGACTCACAATGGGGACAACTCATGACTAATTCGAACTGACATACTTACCTGCCCTTGCCTGATGAAGAAACAAAAGATTTCGAAACGTCGCGACAGGGCTTCCAGACTAAACCAAAATTTACTTACCTGACTAAGCCACGAACCCTCCCTCGGACGAGTGGAGAGACTTAAGCATAAAAAATGTATATTTGTAAAAAGTTCGTTTAAAGTTTAATATAAATAGTCCACGTATCTGTAATCACAGCGTGTAATAACTACATTACTAGTTTAAGGGCACAGGACCTGTGACAAATGGGGACCAGGGAGCCCCCTGGAGTGAAGGACCGTGCACCTCCTGCCACCTTTTTAAAGGAGGCAGGATCATTTTCCCCTATCCTAACCCGCCAGTGCCTCCTCCGGGTTCTCGCTTCCTGGTCCTCAGTCCAGTAGTCTTGTGCTTTTAATGACTCTCTTAGTCAAATGTTCTGGACTTCAACTCTAATTTGAGAAGACAGTCATGAAACCCCTATCCCTAATCCGAGACCCTCTATTCTAACCCTAACCATAGGACCCCTTGCCTGAACCTAACCTCTAACCCCTAAGCAGGGCAATTTATCTGTAATAACCTCACCCAACTACTTTGTTGTTGAACGAAAACGAAGACTCCACACCAATTGGTTTGAAAATCTTTAATTGGGAAGTAACAGGAGTATAGACCAAAAATATGGCAAAAAGTACACTGAAATGCCCCACCCAACTTGGTGTAGTATGGTTATGTAGGTGATAAAAAATCCCAAATATTATATAACTGGAGCTATTAATCTGAATTCACAACAAAAGCATAGTAAAGGATTGAGATGAAAAAGGGAAACTGTGATGCCAAGGAACTGGGAAATTCTGGACTGGGAAATTCTTCAAAGGGGAGGAGCTAGATGGGATATAAAAGCAGGGACACAAGCTCTCACAGAGACTCACAATGGGGACAACTCATGACTAATTCGAACTGACATACTTACCTGCCCTTGCCTGATGAAGAAACAAAAGATTTCGAAACGTCGCGACAGGGCTTCCAGACTAAACCAAAATTTACTTACCTGACTAAGCCACGAACCCTCCCTCGGACGAGTGGAGAGACTTAAGCATAAAAAATGTATATTTGTAAAAAGTTCGTTTAAAGTTTAATATAAATAGTCCACGTATCTGTAATCACAGCGTGTAATAACTACATTACTAGTTTAAGGGCACAGGACCTGTGACAAATGGGGACCAGGGAGCCCCCTGGAGTGAAGGACCGTGCACCTCCTGCCACCTTTTTAAAGGAGGCAGGATCATTTTCCCCTATCCTAACCCGCCAGTGCCTCCTCCGGGTTCTCGCTTCCTGGTCCTCAGTCCAGTAGTCTTGTGCTTTTAATGACTCTCTTAGTCAAATGTTCTGGACTTCAACTCTAATTTGAGAAGACAGTCATGAAACCCCTATCCCTAATCCGAGACCCTCTATTCTAACCCTAACCATAGGACCCCTTGCCTGAACCTAACCTCTAACCCCTAAGCAGGGCAATTTATCTGTAATAACCTCACCCAACTACTTTGTTGTTGAACGAAAACGAAGACTCCACACCAATTGGTTTGAAAATCTTTAATTGGGAAGTAACAGGAGTATAGACCAAAAATATGGCAAAAAGTACACTGAAATGCCCCACCCAACTTGGTGTAGTATGGTTATGTAGGTGATAAAAAATCCCAAATATTATATAACTGGAGCTATTAATCTGAATTCACAACAAAAGCATAGTAAAGGATTGAGATGAAAAAGGGAAACTGTGATGCCAAGGAACTGGGAAATTCTGGACTGGGAAATTCTTCAAAGGGGAGGAGCTAGATGGGATATAAAAGCAGGGACACAAGCTCTCACAGAGACTCACAATGGGGACAACTCATGACTAATTCGAACTGACATACTTACCTGCCCTTGCCTGATGAAGAAACAAAAGATTTCGAAACGTCGCGACAGGGCTTCCAGACTAAACCAAAATTTACTTACCTGACTAAGCCACGAACCCTCCCTCGGACGAGTGGAGAGACTTAAGCATAAAAAATGTATATTTGTAAAAAGTTCGTTTAAAGTTTAATATAAATAGTCCACGTATCTGTAATCACAGCGTGTAATAACTACATTACTAGTTTAAGGGCACAGGACCTGTGACAAATGGGGACCAGGGAGCCCCCTGGAGTGAAGGACCGTGCACCTCCTGCCACCTTTTTAAAGGAGGCAGGATCATTTTCCCCTATCCTAACCCGCCAGTGCCTCCTCCGGGTTCTCGCTTCCTGGTCCTCAGTCCAGTAGTCTTGTGCTTTTAATGACTCTCTTAGTCAAATGTTCTGGACTTCAACTCTAATTTGAGAAGACAGTCATGAAACCCCTATCCCTAATCCGAGACCCTCTATTCTAACCCTAACCATAGGACCCCTTGCCTGAACCTAACCTCTAACCCCTAAGCAGGGCAATTTATCTGTAATAACCTCACCCAACTACTTTGTTGTTGAACGAAAACGAAGACTCCACACCAATTGGTTTGAAAATCTTTAATTGGGAAGTAACAGGAGTATAGACCAAAAATATGGCAAAAAGTACACTGAAATGCCCCACCCAACTTGGTGTAGTATGGTTATGTAGGTGATAAAAAATCCCAAATATTATATAACTGGAGCTATTAATCTGAATTCACAACAAAAGCATAGTAAAGGATTGAGATGAAAAAGGGAAACTGTGATGCCAAGGAACTGGGAAATTCTGGACTGGGAAATTCTTCAAAGGGGAGGAGCTAGATGGGATATAAAAGCAGGGACACAAGCTCTCACAGAGACTCACAATGGGGACAACTCATGACTAATTCGAACTGACATACTTACCTGCCCTTGCCTGATGAAGAAACAAAAGATTTCGAAACGTCGCGACAGGGCTTCCAGACTAAACCAAAATTTACTTACCTGACTAAGCCACGAACCCTCCCTCGGACGAGTGGAGAGACTTAAGCATAAAAAATGTATATTTGTAAAAAGTTCGTTTAAAGTTTAATATAAATAGTCCACGTATCTGTAATCACAGCGTGTAATAACTACATTACTAGTTTAAGGGCACAGGACCTGTGACAAATGGGGACCAGGGAGCCCCCTGGAGTGAAGGACCGTGCACCTCCTGCCACCTTTTTAAAGGAGGCAGGATCATTTTCCCCTATCCTAACCCTAACCCTAACCCTAACCCTAACCCTAACCCTAACCCTAACCCTAACCCTAACCCTAACCCTAACCCTAACCCTAACCCTACACCTCATTCAGAATTTTAACCATTATCCTAACCTTAACCAAAACCTTTACTCTAAACCTAACCAAGTTAACCTGACGCCTGAACCTAACGCCTGAACCTAACCTGGTAAATCTAGGCCTAACCCTAACCCTTATTCTAACCCTAACCAAGGAACCCAGGCCTAAACCTAAGATAGTAATCTGATGCCTAACCCTAAAACCTTACCCTAACCAGTTCCTAAACAAAACCGTTAATCCTTCCTAAATTACCTTAGAATTAGATTACAATTAAATTATTTGGACACACACTGGGGTTTGATCAACCTCGGCTGGGCCTCCCTCAGGTGAGGGTGTCTAGTCGTAATGGCCGAAACATCCAGTGATCCTGAGGTCAACTACTGATGATGTGTTCAATCAAACTAGGAAATCAAAATAGTGCCTATAGAAAAAAATAGTCCAACCAACTCCGTTTAAATTAAACAAACAACCACCTCGTTTTTTTAAAAATAAAAAAAACCAATTTGGCAAAGGGAATATGTGAGAATGGGGGGTCTTAATGACGAGCGTCGGCCAGTGCATTGCCTTTGGCGCCCTAATCCAAACTGCCCAGTCGTTGGACGAAGCAGGGGGTGTCATCGAGATATCTCTTCTAACCCTAACCCAGCCCGAGCCATCGGACGAGCGAGCCCTCTTTGAAAAACGATTTGCATATTCCCACCAAAACAATTCTCCTCTCTCCTCCATTTCCAATAGGAAACAGGAAAACGCCTTTTTTTCTCTCTCTCTTAGGCTCCCTACACCTGCAACCAAGAATCAACGCAAGGATGTGAACTGATGGGTGACACAAAGGAGTAAAGAACTAGTCTAAGGACCCCAAATCCTCAAACATAACCCAGTGTAACTGATAACGATACTTCTAAACCACAAGAAAGGTCAGGAACAAAGACTAGAACCAGCAGAGTTTATTCAAAGCAAGAGACAGAAAAAACCCAGACCTGAGCTCTGTCTTCAAATCTGAAAAAAGATGAATATTAAGTTTCTAGAAAATAATACACCACCCAGACTTACCAGAGATCAACCTTTATAAACAAACCCTAGAGGAAATCACGAAACAATTAAAATTAGCATATTGAAAACTCAAGTATTTCATTCATTAAAAGAATCACTCTTCTCCCTTTTTTCCCTCACTTCAGTAAGTGAGAGAGTTAAAGGGGGGGACAGAGTACACAGCCCGATCCGGCGGGGGAGGGCTAGCCCGGACAGGCTTCTCTCCCTGACTCTGTTTCCCTCATTTCATTTTGTTATCACAAGAAATTAGGAATATATCAAAGTTAAGATTTTAATAATTTTAAATTAATAAATTATAAATAAATTGTTTTAAATTAATGAATTATATATCTATATATTGGTTTAATGATTAATTAAGAGTTATATTACTTTGTCAGATAAATAAAACCCACAATTATTCAATTTTAAACAGGTTTAATAGATTACCATCTGGACCACCTGCAGCAATGCATTCTGGGAAAATGAACACTTCCTGAAAAAAGTCCCGTTTTTCTCTAAATATCTCTGCAGATTAGCCACACAAAATTAAAATTATAGGATAATTACCAAAACACAAAGGAGTAAAGAACTAGTCTAAGGACCCCAAATCCTCAAACATAACCCAGTGTAACTGATAACGATACTTCTAAACCACAAGAAAGGTCAGGAACAAAGACTAGAACCAGCAGAGTTTATTCAAAGCAAGAGACAGAAAAAACCCAGACCTGAGCTCTGTCTTCAAATCTGAAAAAAGATGAATATTAAGTTTCTAGAAAATAATACACCACCCAGACTTACCAGAGATCAACCTTTATAAACAAACCCTAGAGGAAATCACAAAACAATTAAAATTAGCATATTGAAAACTCAAGTATTTCATTCATTAAAAGAATCACTCTTCTCCCTTTTTTCCCTCACTTCAGTAAGTGAGAGAGTTAAAGGGGGGGACAGAGTACACAGCCCGATCCGGCGGGGGAGGGCTAGCCCGGACAGGCTTCTCTCCCTGACTCTGTTTCCCTCATTTCATTTTGTTATCACAAGAAATTAGGAATATATCAAATTTAAGATTTTAATAATTTTAAATTAATAAATTATAAATAAATTGTTTTAAATTAATGAATTATATATCTATATATTGGTTTAATGATTAATTAAGAGTTATATTACTTTGTCAGATAAATAAAACCCACAATTATTCAATTTTAAACAGGTTTAATAGATTACCATCTGGACCACCTGCAGCAATGCATTCTGGGAAAATGAACACTTCCTGAAAAAAGTCCCGTTTTTCTCTAAATATCTCTGCAGATTAGCCACACAAAATTAAAATTATAGGATAATTACCATCCCCAGAGGAAGAACTCTTAACAAAGACCATGTTAGAGTATAAAATTTAAAACGTGATAACACCATAACTAAGAGTGACTACACACAGAGTATAGTGGACACACATGCAAGCAGCACTCTAAGGCAAATCATGGAGGAATCCAAGATCAGTCTGCTGTTGTAATAAGATTAAAGCATGTCCTGGTGTCTAGCGGTGTATGAAACCCAGAACAGCACTTATAATTTAAAACTTAATTAGCTTCATAGCTCCTAGCTTCTAGGTTCTAGCTTTTAGGTTCTAGCTCCTAGCTTCACAGCATTCAGCTCCTGCTTCAAAACCAACAGAAGGATGAACACCGTGATGCTTCAACCCCCACTGACCCCTGAGCAGTGTGTGAGTATGACCCAGCTGTCCTATCAAGGTCGAACTACTGAAGAGGCTTAAACCTGAAAGGATGCTCACTCCAGAGTCTCTTCTAGGACTGGAACTCAGAACCAGAGCCCTACACCTCATTCAGAATTTTAACCATTATCCTAACCTTAACCAAAACCTTTACTCTAAACCTAACCAAGTTAACCTGACGCCTGAACCTAACGCCTGAACCTAACCTGGTAAATCTAGGCCTAACCCTAACCCTTATTCTAACCCTAACCAAGGAACCCAGGCCTAAACCTAAGATAGTAATCTGATGCCTAACCCTAAAACCTTACCCTAACCAGTTCCTAAACAAAACCGTTAATCCTTCCTAAATTACCTTAGAATTAGATTACAATTAAATTATTTGGACACACACTGGGGTTTGATCAACCTCGGCTGGGCCTCCCTCAGGTGAGGGTGTCTAGTCGTAATGGCCGAAACATCCAGTGATCCTGAGGTCAACTACTGATGATGTGTTCAATCAAACTAGGAAATCAAAATAGTGCCTATAGAAAAAAATAGTCCAACCAACTCCGTTTAAATTAAACAAACAACCACCTCGTTTTTTTAAAAATAAAAAAAACCAATTTGGCAAAGGGAATATGTGAGAATGGGGGGTCTTAATGACGAGCGTCGGCCAGTGCATTGCCTTTGGCGCCCTAATCCAAACTGCCCAGTCGTTGGACGAAGCAGGGGGTGTCATCGAGATATCTCTTCTAACCCTAACCCAGCCCGAGCCATCGGACGAGCGAGCCCTCTTTGAAAAACGATTTGCATATTCCCACCAAAACAATTCTCCTCTCTCCTCCATTTCCAATAGGAAACAGGAAAACGCCTTTTTTTCTCTCTCTCTTAGGCTCCCTACACCTGCAACCAAGAATCAACGCAAGGATGTGAACTGATGGGTGACACAAAGGAGTAAAGAACTAGTCTAAGGACCCCAAATCCTCAAACATAACCCAGTGTAACTGATAACGATACTTCTAAACCACAAGAAAGGTCAGGAACAAAGACTAGAACCAGCAGAGTTTATTCAAAGCAAGAGACAGAAAAAACCCAGACCTGAGCTCTGTCTTCAAATCTGAAAAAAGATGAATATTAAGTTTCTAGAAAATAATACACCACCCAGACTTACCAGAGATCAACCTTTATAAACAAACCCTAGAGGAAATCACGAAACAATTAAAATTAGCATATTGAAAACTCAAGTATTTCATTCATTAAAAGAATCACTCTTCTCCCTTTTTTCCCTCACTTCAGTAAGTGAGAGAGTTAAAGGGGGGGACAGAGTACACAGCCCGATCCGGCGGGGGAGGGCTAGCCCGGACAGGCTTCTCTCCCTGACTCTGTTTCCCTCATTTCATTTTGTTATCACAAGAAATTAGGAATATATCAAAGTTAAGATTTTAATAATTTTAAATTAATAAATTATAAATAAATTGTTTTAAATTAATGAATTATATATCTATATATTGGTTTAATGATTAATTAAGAGTTATATTACTTTGTCAGATAAATAAAACCCACAATTATTCAATTTTAAACAGGTTTAATAGATTACCATCTGGACCACCTGCAGCAATGCATTCTGGGAAAATGAACACTTCCTGAAAAAAGTCCCGTTTTTCTCTAAATATCTCTGCAGATTAGCCACACAAAATTAAAATTATAGGATAATTACCAAAACACAAAGGAGTAAAGAACTAGTCTAAGGACCCCAAATCCTCAAACATAACCCAGTGTAACTGATAACGATACTTCTAAACCACAAGAAAGGTCAGGAACAAAGACTAGAACCAGCAGAGTTTATTCAAAGCAAGAGACAGAAAAAACCCAGACCTGAGCTCTGTCTTCAAATCTGAAAAAAGATGAATATTAAGTTTCTAGAAAATAATACACCACCCAGACTTACCAGAGATCAACCTTTATAAACAAACCCTAGAGGAAATCACAAAACAATTAAAATTAGCATATTGAAAACTCAAGTATTTCATTCATTAAAAGAATCACTCTTCTCCCTTTTTTCCCTCACTTCAGTAAGTGAGAGAGTTAAAGGGGGGGACAGAGTACACAGCCCGATCCGGCGGGGGAGGGCTAGCCCGGACAGGCTTCTCTCCCTGACTCTGTTTCCCTCATTTCATTTTGTTATCACAAGAAATTAGGAATATATCAAATTTAAGATTTTAATAATTTTAAATTAATAAATTATAAATAAATTGTTTTAAATTAATGAATTATATATCTATATATTGGTTTAATGATTAATTAAGAGTTATATTACTTTGTCAGATAAATAAAACCCACAATTATTCAATTTTAAACAGGTTTAATAGATTACCATCTGGACCACCTGCAGCAATGCATTCTGGGAAAATGAACACTTCCTGAAAAAAGTCCCGTTTTTCTCTAAATATCTCTGCAGATTAGCCACACAAAATTAAAATTATAGGATAATTACCATCCCCAGAGGAAGAACTCTTAACAAAGACCATGTTAGAGTATAAAATTTAAAACGTGATAACACCATAACTAAGAGTGACTACACACAGAGTATAGTGGACACACATGCAAGCAGCACTCTAAGGCAAATCATGGAGGAATCCAAGATCAGTCTGCTGTTGTAATAAGATTAAAGCATGTCCTGGTGTCTAGCGGTGTATGAAACCCAGAACAGCACTTATAATTTAAAACTTAATTAGCTTCATAGCTCCTAGCTTCTAGGTTCTAGCTTTTAGGTTCTAGCTCCTAGCTTCACAGCATTCAGCTCCTGCTTCAAAACCAACAGAAGGATGAACACCGTGATGCTTCAACCCCCACTGACCCCTGAGCAGTGTGTGAGTATGACCCAGCTGTCCTATCAAGGTCGAACTACTGAAGAGGCTTAAACCTGAAAGGATGCTCACTCCAGAGTCTCTTCTAGGACTGGAACTCAGAACCAGAGCCCTACACCTCATTCAGAATTTTAACCATTATCCTAACCTTAACCAAAACCTTTACTCTAAACCTAACCAAGTTAACCTGACGCCTGAACCTAACGCCTGAACCTAACCTGGTAAATCTAGGCCTAACCCTAACCCTTATTCTAACCCTAACCAAGGAACCCAGGCCTAAACCTAAGATAGTAATCTGATGCCTAACCCTAAAACCTTACCCTAACCAGTTCCTAAACAAAACCGTTAATCCTTCCTAAATTACCTTAGAATTAGATTACAATTAAATTATTTGGACACACACTGGGGTTTGATCAACCTCGGCTGGGCCTCCCTCAGGTGAGGGTGTCTAGTCGTAATGGCCGAAACATCCAGTGATCCTGAGGTCAACTACTGATGATGTGTTCAATCAAACTAGGAAATCAAAATAGTGCCTATAGAAAAAAATAGTCCAACCAACTCCGTTTAAATTAAACAAACAACCACCTCGTTTTTTTAAAAATAAAAAAAACCAATTTGGCAAAGGGAATATGTGAGAATGGGGGGTCTTAATGACGAGCGTCGGCCAGTGCATTGCCTTTGGCGCCCTAATCCAAACTGCCCAGTCGTTGGACGAAGCAGGGGGTGTCATCGAGATATCTCTTCTAACCCTAACCCAGCCCGAGCCATCGGACGAGCGAGCCCTCTTTGAAAAACGATTTGCATATTCCCACCAAAACAATTCTCCTCTCTCCTCCATTTCCAATAGGAAACAGGAAAACGCCTTTTTTTCTCTCTCTCTTAGGCTCCCTACACCTGCAACCAAGAATCAACGCAAGGATGTGAACTGATGGGTGACACAAAGGAGTAAAGAACTAGTCTAAGGACCCCAAATCCTCAAACATAACCCAGTGTAACTGATAACGATACTTCTAAACCACAAGAAAGGTCAGGAACAAAGACTAGAACCAGCAGAGTTTATTCAAAGCAAGAGACAGAAAAAACCCAGACCTGAGCTCTGTCTTCAAATCTGAAAAAAGATGAATATTAAGTTTCTAGAAAATAATACACCACCCAGACTTACCAGAGATCAACCTTTATAAACAAACCCTAGAGGAAATCACGAAACAATTAAAATTAGCATATTGAAAACTCAAGTATTTCATTCATTAAAAGAATCACTCTTCTCCCTTTTTTCCCTCACTTCAGTAAGTGAGAGAGTTAAAGGGGGGGACAGAGTACACAGCCCGATCCGGCGGGGGAGGGCTAGCCCGGACAGGCTTCTCTCCCTGACTCTGTTTCCCTCATTTCATTTTGTTATCACAAGAAATTAGGAATATATCAAAGTTAAGATTTTAATAATTTTAAATTAATAAATTATAAATAAATTGTTTTAAATTAATGAATTATATATCTATATATTGGTTTAATGATTAATTAAGAGTTATATTACTTTGTCAGATAAATAAAACCCACAATTATTCAATTTTAAACAGGTTTAATAGATTACCATCTGGACCACCTGCAGCAATGCATTCTGGGAAAATGAACACTTCCTGAAAAAAGTCCCGTTTTTCTCTAAATATCTCTGCAGATTAGCCACACAAAATTAAAATTATAGGATAATTACCAAAACACAAAGGAGTAAAGAACTAGTCTAAGGACCCCAAATCCTCAAACATAACCCAGTGTAACTGATAACGATACTTCTAAACCACAAGAAAGGTCAGGAACAAAGACTAGAACCAGCAGAGTTTATTCAAAGCAAGAGACAGAAAAAACCCAGACCTGAGCTCTGTCTTCAAATCTGAAAAAAGATGAATATTAAGTTTCTAGAAAATAATACACCACCCAGACTTACCAGAGATCAACCTTTATAAACAAACCCTAGAGGAAATCACAAAACAATTAAAATTAGCATATTGAAAACTCAAGTATTTCATTCATTAAAAGAATCACTCTTCTCCCTTTTTTCCCTCACTTCAGTAAGTGAGAGAGTTAAAGGGGGGGACAGAGTACACAGCCCGATCCGGCGGGGGAGGGCTAGCCCGGACAGGCTTCTCTCCCTGACTCTGTTTCCCTCATTTCATTTTGTTATCACAAGAAATTAGGAATATATCAAATTTAAGATTTTAATAATTTTAAATAAATTAATAAATTATAAATAAATTGTTTTAAATTAATGAATTATATATCTATATATTGGTTTAATGATTAATTAAGAGTTATATTACTTTGTCAGATAAATAAAACCCACAATTATTCAATTTTAAACAGGTTTAATAGATTACCATCTGGACCACCTGCAGCAATGCATTCTGGGAAAATGAACACTTCCTGAAAAAAGTCCCGTTTTTCTCTAAATATCTCTGCAGATTAGCCACACAAAATTAAAATTATAGGATAATTACCAAAACACAAAGGAGTAAAGAACTAGTCTAAGGACCCCAAATCCTCAAACATAACCCAGTGTAACTGATAACGATACTTCTAAACCACAAGAAAGGTCAGGAACAAAGACTAGAACCAGCAGAGTTTATTCAAAGCAAGAGACAGAAAAAACCCAGACCTGAGCTCTGTCTTCAAATCTGAAAAAAGATGAATATTAAGTTTCTAGAAAATAATACACCACCCAGACTTACCAGAGATCAACCTTTATAAACAAACCCTAGAGGAAATCACGAAACAATTAAAATTAGCATATTGAAAACTCAAGTATTTCATTCATTAAAAGAATCACTCTTCTCCCTTTTTTCCCTCACTTCAGTAAGTGAGAGAGTTAAAAGGGGGGGACAGAGTACACAGCCCGATCCGGCGGGGGAGGGCTAGCCCGGACAGGCTTCTCTCCCTGACTCTGTTTCCCTCATTTCATTTTGTTATCACAAGAAATTAGGAATATATCAAATTTAAGATTTTAATAATTTTAAATTAATAAATTATAAATAAATTGTTTTAAATTAATGAATTATATATCTATATATTGGTTTAATGATTAATTAAGAGTTATATTACTTTGTCAGATAAATAAAACCCACAATTATTCAATTTTAAACAGGTTTAATAGATTACCATCTGGACCACCTGCAGCAATGCATTCTGGGAAAATGAACACTTCCTGAAAAAAGTCCCGTTTTTCTCTAAATATCTCTGCAGATTAGCCACACAAAATTAAAATTATAGGATAATTACCATCCCCAGAGGAAGAACTCTTAACAAAGACCATGTTAGAGTATAAAATTTAAAACGTGATAACACCATAACTAAGAGTGACTACACACAGAGTATAGTGGACACACATGCAAGCAGCACTCTAAGGCAAATCATGGAGGAATCCAAGATCAGTCTGCTGTTGTAATAAGATTAAAGCATGTCCTGGTGTCTAGCGGTGTATGAAACCCAGAACAGCACTTATAATTTAAAACTTAATTAGCTTCATAGCTCCTAGCTCCTAGCTTCTAGGTTCTAGCTTTTAGGTTCTAGCTCCTAGCTTCACAGCATTCAGCTCCTGCTTCAAAACCAACAGAAGGATGAACACCGTGATGCTTCAACCCCCACTGACCCCTGAGCAGTGTGTGAGTATGACCCAGCTGTCCTATCAAGGTCGAACTACTGAAGAGGCTTAAACCTGAAAGGATGCTCACTCCAGAGTCTCTTCTAGGACTGGAACTCAGAACCAGAGCCCTACACCTCATTCAGAATTTTAACCATTATCCTAACCTTAACCAAAACCTTTACTCTAAACCTAACCAAGTTAACCTGACGCCTGAACCTAACGCCTGAACCTAACCTGGTAAATCTAGGCCTAACCCTAACCCTTATTCTAACCCTAACCAAGGAACCCAGGCCTAAACCTAAGATAGTAATCTGATGCCTAACCCTAAAACCTTACCCTAACCAGTTCCTAAACAAAACCGTTAATCCTTCCTAAATTACCTTAGAATTAGATTACAATTAAATTATTTGGACACACACTGGGGTTTGATCAACCTCGGCTGGGCCTCCCTCAGGTGAGGGTGTCTAGTCGTAATGGCCGAAACATCCAGTGATCCTGAGGTCAACTACTGATGATGTGTTCAATCAAACTAGGAAATCAAAATAGTGCCTATAGAAAAAAATAGTCCAACCAACTCCGTTTAAATTAAACAAACAACCACCTCGTTTTTTTTTTTTTTTTTAAAAATAAAAAAAACCAATTTGGCAAAGGGAATATGTGAGAATGGGGGGTCTTAATGACGAGCGTCGGCCAGTGCATTGCCTTTGGCGCCCTAATCCAAACTGCCCAGTCGTTGGACGAAGCAGGGGGTGTCATCGAGATATCTCTTCTAACCCTAACCCAGCCCGAGCCATCGGACGAGCGAGCCCTCTTTGAAAAACGATTTGCATATTCCCACCAAAACAATTCTCCTCTCTCCTCCATTTCCAATAGGAAACAGGAAAACGCCTTTTTTTCTCTCTCTCTTAGGCTCCCTACACCTGCAACCAAGAATCAACGCAAGGATGTGAACTGATGGGTGACACAAAGGAGTAAAGAACTAGTCTAAGGACCCCAAATCCTCAAACATAACCCAGTGTAACTGATAACGATACTTCTAAACCACAAGAAAGGTCAGGAACAAAGACTAGAACCAGCAGAGTTTATTCAAAGCAAGAGACAGAAAAAACCCAGACCTGAGCTCTGTCTTCAAATCTGAAAAAAGATGAATATTAAGTTTCTAGAAAATAATACACCACCCAGACTTACCAGAGATCAACCTTTATAAACAAACCCTAGAGGAAATCACAAAACAATTAAAATTAGCATATTGAAAACTCAAGTATTTCATTCATTAAAAGAATCACTCTTCTCCCTTTTTTCCCTCACTTCAGTAAGTGAGAGAGTTAAAGGGGGGGACAGAGTACACAGCCCGATCCGGCGGGGGAGGGCTAGCCCGGACAGGCTTCTCTCCCTGACTCTGTTTCCCTCATTTCATTTTGTTATCACAAGAAATTAGGAATATATCAAATTTAAGATTTTAATAATTTTAAATAAATTAATAAATTATAAATAAATTGTTTTAAATTAATGAATTATATATCTATATATTGGTTTAATGATTAATTAAGAGTTATATTACTTTGTCAGATAAATAAAACCCACAATTATTCAATTTTAAACAGGTTTAATAGATTACCATCTGGACCACCTGCAGCAATGCATTCTGGGAAAATGAACACTTCCTGAAAAAAGTCCCGTTTTTCTCTAAATATCTCTGCAGATTAGCCACACAAAATTAAAATTATAGGATAATTACCAAAACACAAAGGAGTAAAGAACTAGTCTAAGGACCCCAAATCCTCAAACATAACCCAGTGTAACTGATAACGATACTTCTAAACCACAAGAAAGGTCAGGAACAAAGACTAGAACCAGCAGAGTTTATTCAAAGCAAGAGACAGAAAAAACCCAGACCTGAGCTCTGTCTTCAAATCTGAAAAAAGATGAATATTAAGTTTCTAGAAAATAATACACCACCCAGACTTACCAGAGATCAACCTTTATAAACAAACCCTAGAGGAAATCACGAAACAATTAAAATTAGCATATTGAAAACTCAAGTATTTCATTCATTAAAAGAATCACTCTTCTCCCTTTTTTCCCTCACTTCAGTAAGTGAGAGAGTTAAAAGGGGGGGACAGAGTACACAGCCCGATCCGGCGGGGGAGGGCTAGCCCGGACAGGCTTCTCTCCCTGACTCTGTTTCCCTCATTTCATTTTGTTATCACAAGAAATTAGGAATATATCAAATTTAAGATTTTAATAATTTTAAATTAATAAATTATAAATAAATTGTTTTAAATTAATGAATTATATATCTATATATTGGTTTAATGATTAATTAAGAGTTATATTACTTTGTCAGATAAATAAAACCCACAATTATTCAATTTTAAACAGGTTTAATAGATTACCATCTGGACCACCTGCAGCAATGCATTCTGGGAAAATGAACACTTCCTGAAAAAAGTCCCGTTTTTCTCTAAATATCTCTGCAGATTAGCCACACAAAATTAAAATTATAGGATAATTACCATCCCCAGAGGAAGAACTCTTAACAAAGACCATGTTAGAGTATAAAATTTAAAACGTGATAACACCATAACTAAGAGTGACTACACACAGAGTATAGTGGACACACATGCAAGCAGCACTCTAAGGCAAATCATGGAGGAATCCAAGATCAGTCTGCTGTTGTAATAAGATTAAAGCATGTCCTGGTGTCTAGCGGTGTATGAAACCCAGAACAGCACTTATAATTTAAAACTTAATTAGCTTCATAGCTCCTAGCTCCTAGCTTCTAGGTTCTAGCTTTTAGGTTCTAGCTCCTAGCTTCACAGCATTCAGCTCCTGCTTCAAAACCAACAGAAGGATGAACACCGTGATGCTTCAACCCCCACTGACCCCTGAGCAGTGTGTGAGTATGACCCAGCTGTCCTATCAAGGTCGAACTACTGAAGAGGCTTAAACCTGAAAGGATGCTCACTCCAGAGTCTCTTCTAGGACTGGAACTCAGAACCAGAGCCCTACACCTCATTCAGAATTTTAACCATTATCCTAACCTTAACCAAAACCTTTACTCTAAACCTAACCAAGTTAACCTGACGCCTGAACCTAACGCCTGAACCTAACCTGGTAAATCTAGGCCTAACCCTAACCCTTATTCTAACCCTAACCAAGGAACCCAGGCCTAAACCTAAGATAGTAATCTGATGCCTAACCCTAAAACCTTACCCTAACCAGTTCCTAAACAAAACCGTTAATCCTTCCTAAATTACCTTAGAATTAGATTACAATTAAATTATTTGGACACACACTGGGGTTTGATCAACCTCGGCTGGGCCTCCCTCAGGTGAGGGTGTCTAGTCGTAATGGCCGAAACATCCAGTGATCCTGAGGTCAACTACTGATGATGTGTTCAATCAAACTAGGAAATCAAAATAGTGCCTATAGAAAAAAATAGTCCAACCAACTCCGTTTAAATTAAACAAACAACCACCTCGTTTTTTTTTTTTTTTTTTAAAAATAAAAAAAACCAATTTGGCAAAGGGAATATGTGAGAATGGGGGGTCTTAATGACGAGCGTCGGCCAGTGCATTGCCTTTGGCGCCCTAATCCAAACTGCCCAGTCGTTGGACGAAGCAGGGGGTGTCATCGAGATATCTCTTCTAACCCTAACCCAGCCCGAGCCATCGGACGAGCGAGCCCTCTTTGAAAAACGATTTGCATATTCCCACCAAAACAATTCTCCTCTCTCCTCCATTTCCAATAGGAAACAGGAAAACGCCTTTTTTTCTCTCTCTCTTAGGCTCCCTACACCTGCAACCAAGAATCAACGCAAGGATGTGAACTGATGGGTGACACAAAGGAGTAAAGAACTAGTCTAAGGACCCCAAATCCTCAAACATAACCCAGTGTAACTGATAACGATACTTCTAAACCACAAGAAAGGTCAGGAACAAAGACTAGAACCAGCAGAGTTTATTCAAAGCAAGAGACAGAAAAAACCCAGACCTGAGCTCTGTCTTCAAATCTGAAAAAAGATGAATATTAAGTTTCTAGAAAATAATACACCACCCAGACTTACCAGAGATCAACCTTTATAAACAAACCCTAGAGGAAATCACAAAACAATTAAAATTAGCATATTGAAAACTCAAGTATTTCATTCATTAAAAGAATCACTCTTCTCCCTTTTTTCCCTCACTTCAGTAAGTGAGAGAGTTAAAGGGGGGGACAGAGTACACAGCCCGATCCGGCGGGGGAGGGCTAGCCCGGACAGGCTTCTCTCCCTGACTCTGTTTCCCTCATTTCATTTTGTTATCACAAGAAATTAGGAATATATCAAATTTAAGATTTTAATAATTTTAAATAAATTAATAAATTATAAATAAATTGTTTTAAATTAATGAATTATATATCTATATATTGGTTTAATGATTAATTAAGAGTTATATTACTTTGTCAGATAAATAAAACCCACAATTATTCAATTTTAAACAGGTTTAATAGATTACCATCTGGACCACCTGCAGCAATGCATTCTGGGAAAATGAACACTTCCTGAAAAAAGTCCCGTTTTTCTCTAAATATCTCTGCAGATTAGCCACACAAAATTAAAATTATAGGATAATTACCAAAACACAAAGGAGTAAAGAACTAGTCTAAGGACCCCAAATCCTCAAACATAACCCAGTGTAACTGATAACGATACTTCTAAACCACAAGAAAGGTCAGGAACAAAGACTAGAACCAGCAGAGTTTATTCAAAGCAAGAGACAGAAAAAACCCAGACCTGAGCTCTGTCTTCAAATCTGAAAAAAGATGAATATTAAGTTTCTAGAAAATAATACACCACCCAGACTTACCAGAGATCAACCTTTATAAACAAACCCTAGAGGAAATCACGAAACAATTAAAATTAGCATATTGAAAACTCAAGTATTTCATTCATTAAAAGAATCACTCTTCTCCCTTTTTTCCCTCACTTCAGTAAGTGAGAGAGTTAAAAGGGGGGGACAGAGTACACAGCCCGATCCGGCGGGGGAGGGCTAGCCCGGACAGGCTTCTCTCCCTGACTCTGTTTCCCTCATTTCATTTTGTTATCACAAGAAATTAGGAATATATCAAATTTAAGATTTTAATAATTTTAAATTAATAAATTATAAATAAATTGTTTTAAATTAATGAATTATATATCTATATATTGGTTTAATGATTAATTAAGAGTTATATTACTTTGTCAGATAAATAAAACCCACAATTATTCAATTTTAAACAGGTTTAATAGATTACCATCTGGACCACCTGCAGCAATGCATTCTGGGAAAATGAACACTTCCTGAAAAAAGTCCCGTTTTTCTCTAAATATCTCTGCAGATTAGCCACACAAAATTAAAATTATAGGATAATTACCATCCCCAGAGGAAGAACTCTTAACAAAGACCATGTTAGAGTATAAAATTTAAAACGTGATAACACCATAACTAAGAGTGACTACACACAGAGTATAGTGGACACACATGCAAGCAGCACTCTAAGGCAAATCATGGAGGAATCCAAGATCAGTCTGCTGTTGTAATAAGATTAAAGCATGTCCTGGTGTCTAGCGGTGTATGAAACCCAGAACAGCACTTATAATTTAAAACTTAATTAGCTTCATAGCTCCTAGCTCCTAGCTTCTAGGTTCTAGCTTTTAGGTTCTAGCTCCTAGCTTCACAGCATTCAGCTCCTGCTTCAAAACCAACAGAAGGATGAACACCGTGATGCTTCAACCCCCACTGACCCCTGAGCAGTGTGTGAGTATGACCCAGCTGTCCTATCAAGGTCGAACTACTGAAGAGGCTTAAACCTGAAAGGATGCTCACTCCAGAGTCTCTTCTAGGACTGGAACTCAGAACCAGAGCCCTACACCTCATTCAGAATTTTAACCATTATCCTAACCTTAACCAAAACCTTTACTCTAAACCTAACCAAGTTAACCTGACGCCTGAACCTAACGCCTGAACCTAACCTGGTAAATCTAGGCCTAACCCTAACCCTTATTCTAACCCTAACCAAGGAACCCAGGCCTAAACCTAAGATAGTAATCTGATGCCTAACCCTAAAACCTTACCCTAACCAGTTCCTAAACAAAACCGTTAATCCTTCCTAAATTACCTTAGAATTAGATTACAATTAAATTATTTGGACACACACTGGGGTTTGATCAACCTCGGCTGGGCCTCCCTCAGGTGAGGGTGTCTAGTCGTAATGGCCGAAACATCCAGTGATCCTGAGGTCAACTACTGATGATGTGTTCAATCAAACTAGGAAATCAAAATAGTGCCTATAGAAAAAAATAGTCCAACCAACTCCGTTTAAATTAAACAAACAACCACCTCGTTTTTTTTTTTTTTTTTTTTAAAAATAAAAAAAACCAATTTGGCAAAGGGAATATGTGAGAATGGGGGGTCTTAATGACGAGCGTCGGCCAGTGCATTGCCTTTGGCGCCCTAATCCAAACTGCCCAGTCGTTGGACGAAGCAGGGGGTGTCATCGAGATATCTCTTCTAACCCTAACCCAGCCCGAGCCATCGGACGAGCGAGCCCTCTTTGAAAAACGATTTGCATATTCCCACCAAAACAATTCTCCTCTCTCCTCCATTTCCAATAGGAAACAGGAAAACGCCTTTTTTTCTCTCTCTCTTAGGCTCCCTACACCTGCAACCAAGAATCAACGCAAGGATGTGAACTGATGGGTGACACAAAGGAGTAAAGAACTAGTCTAAGGACCCCAAATCCTCAAACATAACCCAGTGTAACTGATAACGATACTTCTAAACCACAAGAAAGGTCAGGAACAAAGACTAGAACCAGCAGAGTTTATTCAAAGCAAGAGACAGAAAAAACCCAGACCTGAGCTCTGTCTTCAAATCTGAAAAAAGATGAATATTAAGTTTCTAGAAAATAATACACCACCCAGACTTACCAGAGATCAACCTTTATAAACAAACCCTAGAGGAAATCACAAAACAATTAAAATTAGCATATTGAAAACTCAAGTATTTCATTCATTAAAAGAATCACTCTTCTCCCTTTTTTCCCTCACTTCAGTAAGTGAGAGAGTTAAAGGGGGGGACAGAGTACACAGCCCGATCCGGCGGGGGAGGGCTAGCCCGGACAGGCTTCTCTCCCTGACTCTGTTTCCCTCATTTCATTTTGTTATCACAAGAAATTAGGAATATATCAAATTTAAGATTTTAATAATTTTAAATAAATTAATAAATTATAAATAAATTGTTTTAAATTAATGAATTATATATCTATATATTGGTTTAATGATTAATTAAGAGTTATATTACTTTGTCAGATAAATAAAACCCACAATTATTCAATTTTAAACAGGTTTAATAGATTACCATCTGGACCACCTGCAGCAATGCATTCTGGGAAAATGAACACTTCCTGAAAAAAGTCCCGTTTTTCTCTAAATATCTCTGCAGATTAGCCACACAAAATTAAAATTATAGGATAATTACCAAAACACAAAGGAGTAAAGAACTAGTCTAAGGACCCCAAATCCTCAAACATAACCCAGTGTAACTGATAACGATACTTCTAAACCACAAGAAAGGTCAGGAACAAAGACTAGAACCAGCAGAGTTTATTCAAAGCAAGAGACAGAAAAAACCCAGACCTGAGCTCTGTCTTCAAATCTGAAAAAAGATGAATATTAAGTTTCTAGAAAATAATACACCACCCAGACTTACCAGAGATCAACCTTTATAAACAAACCCTAGAGGAAATCACGAAACAATTAAAATTAGCATATTGAAAACTCAAGTATTTCATTCATTAAAAGAATCACTCTTCTCCCTTTTTTCCCTCACTTCAGTAAGTGAGAGAGTTAAAAGGGGGGGACAGAGTACACAGCCCGATCCGGCGGGGGAGGGCTAGCCCGGACAGGCTTCTCTCCCTGACTCTGTTTCCCTCATTTCATTTTGTTATCACAAGAAATTAGGAATATATCAAATTTAAGATTTTAATAATTTTAAATTAATAAATTATAAATAAATTGTTTTAAATTAATGAATTATATATCTATATATTGGTTTAATGATTAATTAAGAGTTATATTACTTTGTCAGATAAATAAAACCCACAATTATTCAATTTTAAACAGGTTTAATAGATTACCATCTGGACCACCTGCAGCAATGCATTCTGGGAAAATGAACACTTCCTGAAAAAAGTCCCGTTTTTCTCTAAATATCTCTGCAGATTAGCCACACAAAATTAAAATTATAGGATAATTACCATCCCCAGAGGAAGAACTCTTAACAAAGACCATGTTAGAGTATAAAATTTAAAACGTGATAACACCATAACTAAGAGTGACTACACACAGAGTATAGTGGACACACATGCAAGCAGCACTCTAAGGCAAATCATGGAGGAATCCAAGATCAGTCTGCTGTTGTAATAAGATTAAAGCATGTCCTGGTGTCTAGCGGTGTATGAAACCCAGAACAGCACTTATAATTTAAAACTTAATTAGCTTCATAGCTCCTAGCTCCTAGCTTCTAGGTTCTAGCTTTTAGGTTCTAGCTCCTAGCTTCACAGCATTCAGCTCCTGCTTCAAAACCAACAGAAGGATGAACACCGTGATGCTTCAACCCCCACTGACCCCTGAGCAGTGTGTGAGTATGACCCAGCTGTCCTATCAAGGTCGAACTACTGAAGAGGCTTAAACCTGAAAGGATGCTCACTCCAGAGTCTCTTCTAGGACTGGAACTCAGAACCAGAGCCCTACACCTCATTCAGAATTTTAACCATTATCCTAACCTTAACCAAAACCTTTACTCTAAACCTAACCAAGTTAACCTGACGCCTGAACCTAACGCCTGAACCTAACCTGGTAAATCTAGGCCTAACCCTAACCCTTATTCTAACCCTAACCAAGGAACCCAGGCCTAAACCTAAGATAGTAATCTGATGCCTAACCCTAAAACCTTACCCTAACCAGTTCCTAAACAAAACCGTTAATCCTTCCTAAATTACCTTAGAATTAGATTACAATTAAATTATTTGGACACACACTGGGGTTTGATCAACCTCGGCTGGGCCTCCCTCAGGTGAGGGTGTCTAGTCGTAATGGCCGAAACATCCAGTGATCCTGAGGTCAACTACTGATGATGTGTTCAATCAAACT